>NW_027331926.1:6055604-6163104 GCF_048418815.1 Hemitrygon akajei | reverse complement strand
CCCAGTCTTACTCATGGGCTGGATAAATAAAGGCGTGGACTGTATTAACAATGGGGAGAACTTTGAAACAAGAAGAGGTGTAGAGCCCCTTGGGAGGATTCCGTACAGGAAAGTTTGCAAAAAGGTGAGGAAACCAAATGCAATTTCAGCAATTATCTGCAGAGGACTGGAATATAAAAGACACTCTTTAGCAACTCATTAATCTGTAAACTCTTCTTGGTTCCGGCCAAGTTTCGTCTAGGTTTTGTTTTTGTTTCGGCGGGAGATGAGCAATGAAGACTCTGGTAGAACCATTCGTAGAATGCAGTCCGGTGAGCGACCCGTTTGTTCGAGATGGATTGCGACCGAATTTTCGATGGTGGTGTGTGCTTTCACGTTGACCGAGAGTACGGGAGTGAAAAGGAAGTTCAAGATGAGATCCAGCTGTTGCTCATTTGACTGTTAATTAGAATGGGATTTCCTCTTGACTTTCCTCGTTTCTGAACCGTTAGTTATCCTTTATACTTTATTGTCACCAAACAATTGATACGAGAGCGTACAATCAACACAGTGATATTTGTTTCTGCGCTTCGCGCTCCCTGAAGTGAAAATCGAAGTAAATATAAAAAAAATTAAAATAAATAAATTAAGATCATAATTAGAAAATAAGCAGTCTTATCACAGTTGGAAAGAAGCTGTTCCCAAATCTGGCAGTACAAATCTTTTGCTCCTGTACCTTCTCCCAGAGGGAAGTGGGACAATAAGTGTGTTGGCTCGGTGTTGTCTGTCCTTGATTATCCTGGCAGCACTGCTCCGACAGCGTTTGAAGTGAGTCCAAGGATGGAAGATTTGTTTGTGTGATGTGCTGGGCAATGTTCACTATCTTCTGCAGATTGTTCCGGTATTGGACAGGACAACTTCCATACCAGGTCGTGAAGAACCCTAGAAGAACGTTTTCTACGGTGCACCTGTAATGATTAGCGAGGGTTTTAGGGGGCAGGCCAAATTGCTTCAGCTTTCTCAGGAAATAAAGGCGCTGGTGGGCCTTCTTGGCAGTGGACTCTGCTTGGTTAGATCAAGTCAAGTTATTTGTGATATTCACTCCGAGGAACTTAAAGCTTTTGACCTGTTCCACCTGCGCATCATCGGTGTAGCTGGGGCTGTGCGGTCCGCTACTCTTTCTGAAGTCAACAGCCAATTCCTTCGACGTGCTGACGTTGAGGGATAGGCTATTGTCTTCGTGCAAAGCCACCAGGTTCTTAATCTCCTCCCTCTACTCAGACTCATCATTACCCAAGATACGGGCTACAATTGTGGTGTCATCAGCAAACTTATATATTGAGTTTGATGGAAACTTGGCTACACAATCATGGGTGTACAGTGAGTACAGCAGGGGGCTGAGTACACATCCTTGTGAGGCACCGGTGCTCAGAGAGATTGTAGAGGAGCGCATGTCCCATATTTTTACAGCTGGGTCCTGTCTGTGACGAAGTTGAAGATCCAACTGCAGATCTGAGTGCTAAGACCCAGGTTCCGCATCTTAGGAATCAGTTTATTCGGGATGATGTAGTCGATGAAAAGGAGCCTTACATATGCGTCTTTTTTCTCCAGGTGTTCTAAGGAGGAATGTAGTGCCAGAGAGATGGCATCTGCCGTTGACCTGTTGCTGGGGTAGGCGAATTACAAAGCCTCGAGGTTGACCGGTAGGTTATGGTTGATGTGTGTCATAAACAATCGTTCGAAGCACTTCATAGCAATTCATGTTAGAGCCACAGGTTGGTAGTCAGTCAGGCATGCCACCTTGATTTTCGTCGGCACAGGGATTATCGTTTTCTTCTTAAAGCACAAGGGGATCTTAGACGAGGGAGCAGTTGAAGATGTCTGCAAACACTCCAGCTAGCTCCCTTGCACAGGCCAGGAAAACCTGTCCCGGGACGGCATCTGGGCCCGTCGCTTTCCTTGGATTTATCTTCAGGAAGATTCTTCTAACGTCTTCCTCGGTGACGATGCATCTTGATGCCACCAGGTCCGGTTCATCCAGAGGGGGCGGGACGCTCCTCTTCTGTTCGAATCTTGCGTAGAATACGTTAAGTTCGTCAGGAAGAGAAACGCTACAGTTATTGATATTCCCAGCCTTTTCTTTGCGCCCAGTGATCTCATTTAGTCCCTGCCATAGTCCACTGGCATCCCTCTGTTTAGCCTAGGCTTCCAACTTGGCACGATATTGCCTCTTGGTGCTCTTAATGGCTTTCCGGAGTTCACGCCTGAATTCCATGTAGCGACTGGTATCTTGCTCCGCCTCACAGTGCCCACCATTCTCATTTTCTTCTTCAGGAATGACTGGCCAAGCTCTTGAGCTGTGATGAAATTGTCACAGGTCACATACAATCCTCTTAGCCCTTCTGTCATCACCAACATTACGTGCAAACCTTGTTTTCTCTCCGGGATCCCCCCAGCTGGCTTCCCAATATAGACTTGCATATTCTAAGCATAACTGGAACGTGCATCACAGGCCTCCCATAACTATATTCTATATTTTCCTGGGTTGCCAGGCATTGCACTGGCAGAAAGGACAGCGAACTACTAATACAAAGAAACGGGTCTTCAAAGACCAACAGGTGCCTGTCTCATTGGGAACCTAGGCAAGTGTGGTGGGAACGCAGGCAGTTCTCACGACAGTGTCAAGGTCCTATTGAACTCTGTCACTCCTGTCCAATAAAAAAAATATATATACACAGGCATGGCATGTATAGTTTCATAGTTTTAAGATTCCCTAAAACCGCCTTTTCCACGATTAAACCCACACTGGTGGATCTACAATCCATTTCAATAGATACGGTTCAAATCTGACCCGGAACAGACTCAATGTACAAAAATTTGTAAAACCTGTATAAAAGTAGAAAAAAATAAATATTTTCATCTTTGCGCATTTTGAGTCACTTTAGGGAAACACAACATATCTCGTCTAAATAAATAGCACTTAGGGTGTTTTACTGCTGTTAAATGTCCAGTCGGGTCAAATTTGACCCGAACAGTATGTATGGGTTTAAAGAGGAATGTGAAAGAGGATGAAACATGAATAGGGTAAATATTGTTCCAATAATAACACTTACATCTAGTATCATCGCAATCACTACAAAACAAAATTAAAACTAGCCCTGCAGGTAAAATACTGATATAATATTCAGGAAAGCTGCAACACTGAGCACCTCTGAACACGCCGAATGCTCCGAGCAATTGACAAGCGGCCGTGATTGGTTCTGGTTTTATCAGTGGTGTGGTGTGTGCTGTTATCCAGTCTCGATCAAGAACCTGGTGTTTGCGATGTCACAACTGTTCCGAAACCTGAATCAGGAATCCTGAATCCTGATTCATGTCCCAGGGTGAAGGGGGGGGGGGTGTGGGGTGGGTGGGACACAAAAATTCAGCCAAGTCCATCTGTGCCGTTGTCAGGACGGCACCCTTACTTCTTTGGTTCCTGAGAAGGACAAGGAAATTCGCCAGGTGCCCATTGACTCTCCAAGAGATTTACAACTTCCTGTCGTTTCATAACCAGTGAGTCCGCTGTTTATCATGTTGCAGACACTTTCTCCTGGTAATGGGCAATCGGTTAATCGATTGTGAGACACAGCGAAACAGTGTGAGGAATTTCTTTTTCTCTCTTTATTTTGCAGGACAGCACACCAGAATAGTACGTTTATTTTAGAGATATTGAGTTCGCAGAAACTACATTTAGATCGCATGCTTTACTGCTCCAGAGAATATAACCAGGTGATAAAATACATTGAAACCCCTTTGCTTGTCTTTTTTTTTAAGCGGAAGTTTCAAGGTCACTGAGTAGAAAGGGTTACGAAAGTTACGGGTAGAAGGAAGAGAATGGGATGAAGAAAGGATAATGGATCAGTCACGATGTCAGATGAAACTTCCGGTGGGCGCCCTTTCAAACGCGAAAACGTCTTGTTAACGATAGAGCACAGACGAGAGTGTTCTTCTTACTCTTACCGGTTTAACGCCTATGTGTGTGCGGTCTCTACAGAATTCTGTCATGGTTATTATACTACTAAGAATTTATTGAGTATCTTAGCAAGAAAATGTATCTAGTCGTATATAGAAGCGTATATGTATTGATTCCACCCGTTTAGTTTTTTTGCTGTGTAATTTGCAAACCTGTTACAAATTAGTTCCATGAAATAACAGACAACAGACGATTAAAGGGATTATATTTATGTATCTTAACTTCACAACGGGGTTAGTAACGAGGAACAAAAAAAAAAGAAAGTCTATTTTCATTAAACAGTCAAATATGCAAACGTTGGAGCTAATCTTGAACTTCATTATCACTCGCGTGCTGGTCCGTCGATCAATGTGAAAGCACACACAACCTTAAAAACGTCGCTCGCAATCCATCTCGAATAGACTGGTCTCCCACTCGAATAAATCCTACGATCTGTTCTCCCGGCGTCTTCTTTCCTCATCTCCCGCCGAACCGAAAAAAAAAAACAAGACCAACCCTGGTTTCCCCCGCCAAGAAAAGCTGTCCCAATATCTACCGTACCAATTCGATCACACGCGTTAACTTCAACTGTAGCCCAAACATGCTGCCAGCAGAACAGACTGCTTTACCGAACTGCTAAATAAAATACCTAAAAATGTCAGTAAATATATGAGGCATGGAATTGGAGTACTTGATCATCATTGTGCTTTGAATTTTGAACAGAATGACACACAAAATGCTCGCGAAATTCATCAGATCAGACAGCATTTCTTGACATGAATAAGCGCTCGAATTTGCGGGCGGAAACTATTCATTCGGACTTGACAGCAGCAATGTGCGTTTTCTCTCTACTTAGCTTCAATCAGTTCCCTGAACGTCAACGGCATTTGTAACTAATCATCTTGGTACTGAGCCTAAGCAAAATCCTTTAAAAAGTCCACACCTCTCACCGTTTCAAGACCACAGGAACATAGGACCATACTATATAGAGCCAGAATCAGGGCATTTGGCCCATTGTGTCTGCTCAACCATGACTGATCCTTTACTTCGCTTCCTCACCGCCCACCCCCGGCGTTCTCCCCGTAAAGCTTAACGCTGTCTCCAATCATCAACTTGTATCTGCCTTCCTGGACTCCATTTTGTCAGCCATAGTTCAGTCCCTTCACACTTCCATCCAGGATACATCACATGCCCTCCACGTATCCAATAACTTCCAGTTCCCCGGTCCCGACCACTTCATTTTCACTATGGATGTCCAATCTTTATACACTTCCATTCCCCATCAAGAAGCCATCCGCTACATTCTGGGCAATAGACCTCACCAGTTCTGTAGCACCACCACACTCCTCCGGTATGCGGAACTGATACTCACAATTAATAACTCCCTTTTGCCTCTTCCCACTTTCTGCAGACCAATGGTGCAGCTATGGGCAATCGCATGGGCGCCAGCTATCCCTGCCTCTTCGTGGGTTATGTGGAACAGTCTATATTCCAATTCTATACTGACACTGCGCCCCAACTTTTCCTTCGCAACATTGACGACTACATTGATGCTGCTTCCTGCGGCCATGCTGAGCTCGTCAATTTTATCGACTTTGCCTCTAACTTTCACCCAGCCCTCAAATTAAATTGGTCCATCTCTGACACTTCTCACCCCTTTCTCGATATCTCGGTCTCCACTCTGGAGACAGACTGTCTACTGACATCTTCTATAAACCCACTGACTCTCATAACTATCTCAACTATACCTCTTCCCAACCTGCCAAATGCAAAAATGTTATTCCTTATTCCCAATTCCTCCGTCTCCTCCGCAGCTGCTCTAGGGATGAGGCTTTCCATTCCAGGACATCTCAAATGTCCTCTTTCTTTAAGGATCGTGGTTTTCCTTCTGCCGTCATCAATGAAGTCCTCACCCGCACCTGCTCCATTTCCCGAACTTCAGCCATTACCTCATCCTCCCGTCACCACAACAGGGACCGTGTTCCGCTTGTGCAATCTACCACCCCACCAGCCGCTGGATGCAGCATATTATCCTCCGCAACTTCCGTCACCTTCAACAGGACCCCACCACTAAGAAGATCTTTCCCTCTCTACCCCTCTCCGCTTTTCGCAGGGATCGTTGCCTCTGCGACTACATGGTCCACATGTCCCTCCTACACCTCCTCTCTTACAACATTCAGGGCCCCAAACAGTCCTTGCAGGAGAGGCATCACTTTACTTGTGAGTCTGTTGGGGTCATCTATTGCATCCGGTGCTCCCGGTGAAGCCTCCTCTAATCGACGCAGTATTGGGGGATCGCTTGGTCGAGCACATCCACTGCGTCCGCAGCAAAAGACAGGATCTCCTGGTTGCCACCCATTTCAACTCTGCTTCACACTCCCCTTCGTATATGTCCATACATAGCCTCCTCTAACGCCATTATGAGTTCAAACACAGGTTAGAGGAGTAACACCTCATATGCTGACTGGGTAGTCTCCAGCCCCTTGGCATGAACATCGAATTCTCCAACTTCCGGTAATTTCCTCCACCCATCCCGGTTTCACTCTGCCTCCTCTTCCAGCTGCCTATCACCTCTCTTATGATTCTGACTTATTCTACTACACATTACTTTCCCCTTACATTCCTTCTTTACCTTTCCTGCCAACCCCTTCCCTGCTTCCCCTACCCCACCTTTTGATCTTTCCTCTGATTGCTTTTTTTTTCACCTGGTGGGAAGTCATCTCCTTCCCACCCCTCAACCCACCTTCTTTACAGGGCCTCTGCCCCCTCCCTCTTCAGTCCTGACGAAGGGTCTCTGCCCGAAACTTTTACTGCTCGTTTCCAAGGATGCTGTCCGACCTGCTGAGTTTCTGTGGCTTGTTGTACGTGTTGCTTTGACCCCAGCATCTGCAGTGTACTTGTATTTACCAATAAAACTCTGACTTAAATAAACCCAAGGACATGATCTTCACAGCAGTATGGGGTAAACAATTCCACAAATTCACCGCCCTCTGGAGAAAGAAAGTTTTCCGCTTCTCTGTTTTATATAGACGCCTTTCTATTCTGAGACTCAGCTCTCTTGTCTCATACACAGAAAACTTGGGAAAGATCCTTTCCCCATCCACTCTGCCTAGGCGTTTCAACATTCGAAAGGATGAAATGAGATCCCACCTCATTTTCTGAAGCTCCAGCGAATACTGACCCGTAACCCGCAAACACTACTAATATGTAACCCTTTCATCCTTTGAATCGTGTTTGTGATTTCTCTGGGCCTTCTCCAATGCCAGCACGTATTTGTTCGACGAGGATCCGAAAACTGTTCACAATTCTCACGCTCGAGCTTCAGCACCGACTTGTAAATCTTCAGCATCGCGTCACTGTTCTTGTGTCCTAGACCTCTTGAAATGAATGTCACAATTACAATTTTCTTCCCTAACTCCGACTCTACCTGCTTGTTTACAATTTCGGTGTTCCCACAAGTACTCCGAATTCCCTTTGCACCACAATTTGGTGAATGTTCTCCAAGATTAGCAAATAATTAGCATAGTTCTTTCCACTACCGAAGCGTATGCACATGCATTTACGGTTGTACTTTTAGTTACCACTTCCTTGCCAATTCTCCTAATCTGCCTGAGGTCCTCTGCAAAATACATCTTTGCTCAACAGTACCTGCCCCTGCACCAGTATTTGGAGCATCTGCAAACTTGGAGCATCTATATCATTGGCATAGTGCAAAAAGGTTGTCCATACACTACTCCTCTCAGGCAGCCAACTAGAAACGGATCCTTTTATTCCCACTCGCTCGCTCCTACCGTTCAATCAATGATCTTGGTATTTCTTGTAATACCATGGACTTTTAATATGGTACGCAACCTCATGTGTGGCACCTTGTCAAACGTGTTTGGAACTGCCAAATACACACCATCTACTAAACCCCCCTTTATCTATTCCACGTTTATTCTCCTCAAGGAAATACAGCAATTTCGTCACTCAAAACTTTAATAAATTTCTGAGATAGGTAAGTGCCCTGGGCCTGGTGATATCTGCTTAAGACTTTGAGAGAGACAGCAGATGAACCTGCTCTCTCCTCGCTTGTCCTTTGTTACCTTATCCTGAACAATTGAATCCAACATCTTCCGAAACGCGAAGTTCAGGCCACCAGGTACATAACTCCCTTTCAGTTATCTTTCTCCTTTCCTAAAGAGTGAAGTTACATTTGCAGTTTTTTTCTGTCCTCTGGCATCATGCGAGAATCCAATGATTTTTAAAAAACATCATTGCTAATGCCTCCACAATCTCAACCGCTCACTCTTTAAGAACCCTAATGTGGAGTTCATCTAGTCCGGCTGACTTATGTACTCTTTGGTCTTCCAGCCTTTTGAACACCTTCTCCTTTGTAAGAATAACTGCACCCACTTATGTTCCTTCACACATTACAATATCAGACAAACTGCGAGTATCTACCACAGCGACAACTGATGCAAAATACTCATTTCGTTTAACTGCCGTCTTCATGTCCCGCGTTTATATATTTCCTGCCTCATTTTCTAGCGGTCCTATCTACGCCTCGTTTCTATTTGATTTTCCTGTACTTGAAAATGATTTGAGGACCCACTTTGATATTCTTCACTAGTTCGTTTCATATTTCACCCTTTCCATTCCAATGATTCTGTTAGTTGCTCTGTGTACATTTTCTCTTAATTTCCCATCAGCTTATTTGTTTTTCTTTACATTTGCCCTATCTTTTGCTTTTACGTTTTGTCACGATTGTGCTAATTTGTCATTGGAGTATTTATTTGCTCATACAATAAATAAATAAATAAACAAACAAACAAACAAACAAACAAACAGTTGGATAAATAAATAAATGAGTGAGTGAATAAGTAAGTAAGTAAGTAAGTAAATACATAAATATCAATAAATTAGAGAGAGTGCAGAGACGATTTACTAGGATGTTACCTGGGTTTCAGCACTTAAGTTACAGAGAAAGGTTGAACAAGTTAGGTCTCTATTCATTGGAGCGTAGAAGTTTGAGGGGGGATTTGATCGAGGTATTTAAAATTTTGAGAGGGATAGATAGAGTTGCCGTGAATAGGCTGTTTCCATTGAGAGTAGGGGAGATTCAAACGAGAGGACATGGTTTGAGAGTTAGGGGGCAAAAGTTTAAGGGAAACACGAGGGGGTATTTCTTTACTCAGAGAGTGATAGCTGTGTGGAATGAGCTTCCTGTAGAAGTAGTAGAGGCCAGTTCAGTTGTGTCATTTAAGGTAAGATTGGATAGGTATATGGACAGGAAAGGAGTGGAGGGTTATGGGCTGAGTGCGGGTAGGTGGGACTAGGTGAGATTAAGAGTTCGGCACGGACTAGGAGGGCCGAGCTGGCCTGTTTCCGTGCTGTGTTTGTTATATGATTATACGGTTATAAATAAATTGAAAATAAATAAATACTTTTCGAATCCATGTATTCTGCACGTCCCCCTGTTTTACCAGAATCCTGCCGCATATCTGCCCTGCAGACAATTCTGACAGTGTGTCCTTCAAGACCTTTGGCCAAGACCTTGCTCATACTACTACAACTTCCTTTACTCCACTGAAATACTGCGGCGTCAGACTCTAATGTTCCCAATCATATTTGAAAGTGAACTCAACTATATTGTGATCACTGTTTCCTAAAGGTCGGAACGGATGAGGGAGGATATGGTAAAGGTTCATTTATCATCTGCTCCCTAATCACTTCTGATTCATTTCAGATCACCCAATCCAGTAAAGCTGATCCCAAGTCCGCTTTAGGAATAACTGCAAAAATAAGCCAGCCAACTCGAGCCGCATGTAGAACAATCCCATGTCTGTCAAAACATCGATTCTTATGCACGTATATTTCAGTTTGAAATCTGCGGTCTGGATTCCAGCAACTTTCGGGAGGCCTGCAAAAGTCTTCCACAAGGATCCTTTTACACTGACCGTTTCTGAACACAACCCACAATGATTCCAGAGCTTACGATCCTAAGTTACATGTTTTTTTTTACTGAGCTGATGCCATTATTTACCTGCAGAGTCACGGCATCCAATCGAAAGGCATTCCCATTCCTCCGATACAACGCGTAGCCTTGGACATTCAGATCCAAAATGCGAACAACCATCAGCCACGATTCAGTGATGGCCGCTACATCCTACAATGTCAAAGTCTGCAACGGTGAGATAGGTGTGTCTGAGTTATTTGCGGAAAGGACGTAAGTGTCTGAGGCCTGTTTTCTGTGCTCGGTGTCAGATGTGGGAGGTCCTGGAGTCTCCAAGCCTCCCGGACAGCCATATCTGGACCCGGTGTGTTGAGCTGCAGCTCGATGAACTTAGCATGGTCAGGGAGGGCGAGGGGTCGATAGAATGGTGTTATAGGCAGGTGGTCACACCGGGGCCACGGAAGACAGACACGTGGGCACAGTCAGGAGAGGAAAGATGTAGAGTCAGGTACCAGAGAGTACTCCTATTGTGGTACCTTTTCACAATAAGTACTCATGTCTGATTACTGCTGGGGGGGGGGCGCCTACCGGGGGGATACAACAGTGTCCGTGCTTCTGGCACAGAGACCAGCTCTGTAGCTCAGAAAGATAGGGAAAGGAACGGGAAGGCATTAATGATTAGGGGCCCTATAGTCAGGGGTCGGAAAGGCGATTCTGTGGACGCAGGAAAGAAACTCGGATGGTAGTTTGTCGACCTGTGTCCGGGATGTTTCATAACCTGTCCAAGAGAATGGAGGGAGAACAGCCGGAGGTCGTGGTACATACTGCTACCAATGACATAGTTAGCAAAAGGGAAGAGGTTTCGATTAAAGATTACAGTGTCTGGGGATGTAATTGAGATGCAGGGGCATAAAGGTAGTAATCTCGGGATTACTGCCTCTCCCATGCGACAGTGAGTACTGGAGTAGAATGGGGTGGACGATAAATGCGTGGCTGAATATTTGGAGTAAGGGACAAGGAATCAGATTTCTGGATCATTGAGACCTTCTTTGGGATACGTGGGAACAGAACAAACAGGACGGTTTACACTTGAATCCCAGGAGGACAAATATCCTGGTGTGGGGATTTGCCAAGGTTAATGGGGAGAATTTCGACTAGAATTGTTGAGGGGCGGAACCTGAACTGAAGAGACTGAAGAAGAGGAGGTTGGCTCACAAATAGAGACAGCTACGGAGTCTCTGTGGATGGAGGTGAGGAAAAGGATTGGTGAATATCTTTACTGGGTGTTTTGCTAGGCGGCCGAATAGTAACAGGGATAACGAGACGGAGATAGGGGAAGGAGATCTTGAAAAGGTGTAATAATAACAGCGTTGTCCTGATGGGAGATTTTAGTTTCCCAAATATCGATTGCAATCTGCCCAGAGTGGGGGTTTAGATGGGAAAGGTTTGGTACTTGTGTTCATGAAGGTTTCTTGACAAAATATGCAGATAAACCTACAAGAGGGGAGACTGTACTCGGTTCGGTATTGCTAAATGGGCCTGCTCCGGTATCAAGTCTCTCTGCGGGAGAGCATTTTGGAGATATGATCATAATTCTATTTCCTTTGATGGGGACGGACGTCAGAAGCACGGAGGAACATCTGGTGAAACTTCTGACATGCCTGTTTCGCTGCCGCTGCTACTGTGCGAAGGAAAAATCTCCGGACAGGAAGGCCCCGAATCCTCGGCTTTTCCTGTTGCTTGGCGGCCGGGGCCGAGGTCGAAGCACTCGTTAGAGATAGTGCTCAGTGTCGGAGAGCTGTTTGGAGGCTCGAAGTTTTTCGGCCGGACTCAGATTTGGCTGTGGTCGGATGCTTCCAGAGGCTGCAGCGGGAAGTTTTGCAGCGCTGGAGGTTCATGGCAGGAAGAGTTTTTCTTCCTTCGACCGTTTACGTGAGATGAATGGCTATCGAGGACTGAGAGTTATTTTTTCTACCGTGTCCATAGTCTGCCCGTATCAAATTACGGTTTTGCTTTGCACTGTTGTAACTTTATGTTGTAATTATGTGGTTTTTGTCAGTTAGTCTTGGTCTGTCTTGTGTTTCTGTGATATCATACTGGAGGAATGCATTTCTTAATGCATGCATTACTAAATGACAATAAACGGGGGCTGCGTGTCCTCATAATCTAATCTACAAACTGTAAATAGCATTGCAGAGAGATAGGAACAGACAAGTTAGAAAAGTGTTTAAATGGTGTAAGAGGAATTGTGTGGCTATCAGAGACGAGATTCGAAGCTTGAATTTGGAACAGATTGTTTTAGGGAAATATATGGCAGGAATGTGGCAAATGTTCAGGGTATAACTTTGTCCCCTTCTGCAAAGGTATGTTCAAATGAGACAGGGGAGTTATGGTGGGGTACAGGAACAGTAGTGTGCAAAGGCTGTAGTAAAGCCAGTCAAGACAAAATACAAAAGGCTTACAAAATGTTCAGAGAGATAGGTAATGTTAGGGATCTCGTCGATTATACGACTAACAGGAAGGAGCTTAAGAAGGAAATTAGGAGAGCCAGAAGGGATCATGAGAAGGCCTTGGTGGGCAGCATGCTAGAAAACCCCAAGGCTTTCTACCAGTACGTGAACAGCAAGAGGATAGAATGTGAAAGAATATGACCTATCACATGTGACAATGGGAAAGTATGTATGGATCCAGCGAAATAACAGAGGTACATAATGAATTATTTACTTCAGTATTCACCATAGAAAAGAATCTTGGTGTCTGTAGTGATGACTTGAAGCAAACTGCAGATGCTTGAGCATCTACATATTAAGAACAGGATGTTCTGGAGCTATTGTAAACATCAAGTTGGATAGGTCATCGAGACCGGGTGGCATGTACCCCAGGTAACTGCTGGAGGCGAGGGAGGAGATTGCTGAGCCTCTGACGGTGATCTTTGCATCGTCAATCGGGAAGGCAGAGGTTCCGGAGGATTGGCGGTTTGCAGATATTGTTACTTTATTCACGAAAGGGAGTGGAGATAGCTCAGGAAATTACAAGTCAGTGAGTCTTATTTCGGTAGTTGGTACGTTGAAGAAGACGATCGTGAGATGCAGGATTTATGAACATTTGGATAGGTATAATATGATTAGGAATGGTCAGTATGGCTTTGACAAGGGCAGGTTATGCCTTACGAGATTGGATTTTTTGAGGATATGACTAAACATGAAGGTGAAGGAAGAACAGTAGATGTAGTGTATATGGATTTCATCAAGGTATTTAATAAGGTACCCCATGCAAGGCTTTTTTGAGAAAGTATGGAGGCATTGGATCCAAGGGGGCATTGCTTTGTGGATCCACAACTGGCTTGCTCACATAAGGGAAAAATGGTTGCAGAAGGGTCATATACTGCGTGTATGTCAGTGACCAGTGGTAGGCCTCAGTGATCTGTTCTGGGACCCTTATTCTTCGTGATTTTTATAAATATCCTGGATGGTGTACTGGGCGGATGGATTAGTAAATTTTCTTATGACAAATTGGTTCGTGGTGTTGTGGATAGTGTGCAGGGCTGTCAGAGGTTACTGTCGGAGATTGATACGATGGAAAACTGGGCAGAGAATTGGCAGATGGAGTTCAATACAGATATGTGTGAAGTGGTTCGTTTTGTTAGGTCAAATATAACGAGAAAATATGGTATTATCGGTAAGACTTGGCAGAGGGATACTGGGGTCCGAGTCGATAGGACGCTCAAAGCAGCTGCGCTCGTTGACTGTGGTCAAGAAGGCATACTGTGCTTTCGCCTTCATCAGTCGTGGGATTGTGTTTAAGAGACGAGAGGTACCGTCGCAGCTATATAGGACCCTTTTCAGACCCTACTTAATGTACTGTGTTCACATCTGGTCACCTCACTACAGGAAGGACGTGGAAACCATAGAAAGGTTGTAGAGCAGATTTACAGGGATGTAGCCTGGATTGGGGAGCATGCCTTACTGGAACAGGAATTTTCTCCTTGGAGCAACGGAGGATAAGTGTTGACCTTATGGAGCTATATAAGATGATGAGAGGCATTGATATTCTGAATATTCAGAGACTTTATCGCAGGGTTGAAATCTCATTCACGAGAGGGCACAGCTTAAAGCTGCTGGAAGGAGATACAGAGGAGATGACAGGTTACGTTTACCACGCAGAGATTGGTGGGTGCGGGGAATAGGCTGCCAGTGACAGTGGTGAAGACGGATACGATTGCGTCTTTTTAAGGGACTCCCGGATAGGCACATGGAGCTTAAAACATATAGAGGCCTATCGGTAACACGAGGTAATTTATAAAGTAAGTATATGCTCGGCACAGCAGTGTGTTCCGAATTTCCTGCAATTTGTTGTAGATTTTCTGTGTTTCTATAATTGCTAACTGAGCTTTTCTGCTTGTAAAAAGAGCTTATCCTTCCATTTTCCTCACAGGCACATGTCTGTCTCGGCTTACATGTCCTTGTTCCTCGACCACCACATGAAGGGCATCCCATGTACCCACTGCTCTCCGTGAAAGTGTCTTCCGCTTTAGAGTGCATTTGAAAGCCCCGCATAAGAATTAGCCGGTACTAAGTAAATGTTTGTAAATAAATGTTTTTGATGTCATCTGCAAAGATTATTAATCAGTCTATTTGCAGACATCTGAATCAGTTATATGTATCACAAACGCCGGAAAGTCTCCATATCGGAAATTAATTGTGGACTGTTCTTTAGGCGTTGTGATTAATATGCGATTCCTGGCATACAACATAAAATCTCTGCATCACAATCTGCCACCTGCTGGCAGCATACAAATCTACGTTTTTTTTACAGATAATTGAATCAAACAGCAGCGTTACTGAATTACCTGTCCACGAACAGTTGATTCGACTGCTATATACCCCCAATGTTCAGCTTTTCTGTCAACTGTCACTTAAAAACGCCGAGAGAATGAGACTGACTTTTAGATACTGCTGTATTTCTGCTGACTATAAAAATTGCTCCACAGTATTGCTATGGTGAGACAGCAGGCGTTATTTGATGGACAACGCCACCTCTCTCACCTTTGCAATAGAACAACTTTTAAAGTGGTTTACATTTTTTGTACTGCATCTAGTTTTTGAATATGCAAGGACACTGAGACACACAATCACATCCAATCGGAGTCAAGATTGATTCGGGCAATGGAACACACCAGTGAGTCGGTCGCTGGTTTAAATTTTCAGTAGACCAAGTGGGTGAGTTGAGATCGATGCAGAGTATTAATGAATGACTCTCAATAGCTGCTGGAACTGGAAGAAGTTTGCAGAGAAGAGAGGATGGGAAAATTTGAAACAGAAGAAACCCAGTGACAAAGAAATCTCTGTTTCGACTCTGTCCTCAAGTAGCCCGTGAGGGTGAGTTTTTTTTTCATTCGGGTACGAAAGTTCGTTTGCCTCAGAGTTAATCCGCAGGAGAGGGTTCTCTGGTGAGGGGACAACCTTTGTGAATAACACAAGTGTATTTACCCTTTGTCTGGTTGCGACAGTTCACGGAAGAAACGAACCACTGCGGTAAATCACTGTTGGAGTTATTTCGCAGATCGTGGAACTGGATAAGTGGCTATCACGTGTGTGTGTGATTGGAGTAATCTGGTGGAATCTACCGGTGTATCGACCCTTGCCTGGGTGGTGGCTCCTTGACGATGATCCCCCCTGTGATTAGCTACTGTTAGTGATGTTTCGTGTGAGGATTCAGAGGACCACGGGAAGATCGGCGACACCTGTTGGTTGATTAAAAATATCCCTCTACAGAAATTTCTTACATACCATCGAAAGACTGTAACTCTTGCCACCTGAGCTTGAATATATTTGGGAACTTTTTTTTCTTTCACACCTATATATGCATACTACGGCTAACCCCTGGTTTACCTGGCTTACGTTACTATATTACGTAGTTACTAATAAAATAGTGTTTATTAACAGCAGAACCAGACTCCAGGTGTGTTCTATTGATGCTGAAAGTTTTACAGCGTTGCGTGTACGTAAGAGGTACTTTCCCTAGGATTGCATGTACGTAACACGACAAAGCAGATCATTCTTCTAATACCTCGACATAAACCATTTTTGTTCTCTCCAATTTCTCTATGTACCTAAAAATATTTATTACTCTCGTATTTCTCTATCGTTCGAGACCCAACTGACTGTCGTATTCGTATGACAAAGTTGTCGTTTCTCGTGCCACATTTCCAACCTTACTTTTACCAAGCTCCTTCAACATCGACAACTGCATCACGTTTGTGTCGTCTGCAAGAGTATTTATGAGTCACGCCCGTTTTCACCCAAGTCAAATGCCGAACCATTTCCAACAATTCTCACATGCAGAATGGCTGCCCTCCACCACTATCCTTTCTACTCTATTTGAAGCCATGTGATCCAAATCGGTCTCGTGCCTCAGCCAACCGGAACGAGTCCTTCGCAAAATTCTTATTTTGCGAAGAGAGACCCCAATGATCTTCTCAGCTGACCTCACTGTCGCTGCAGGGTCTTGTGATCCCGGATGGTGCATTTTCCGAACCAGGCAGTGATGCAGCTGCTCACGATGCTCTCAATACAACCCCTGAAGAATGTGATGAGGATGGAGGAGGGAGAAGGACTTTCCTCAGCCTTCAGAGAATGTAGAGACGTTCCTGGCTTTCTTTGCTATGCAGCTGGTGTCGAGGGATCAGGTGAAATTCTCCGCCAGATAAACATCAAGAAATGTTGTGCTCTTAACGATCTCAACCGATGAGCCGTCGATGTTCTTCGGGGAGTAGTCGCTCCGTGCCCTCCTGAAGTCAACAACCATCTCTTTTGCTTTGTTCACATTCAGAGACAGGTTGTTGGCTCTGGACAAGCACCTCCTCTCTATATGTCGACCCCTCGTTCTTGCTAATGAGACCCACCACGGTCGTGTGATCGGCGAACTTGATGATGTGGTTCGAGCTGTGTGTTGCAGCACAGCCGTGGGTCAGCAGAGTGAATAGCAGTGGACTGAGCACACAAACCTCGGGGTCCCTGGGCTCAGTCTGATCGTGTTTGTGATGCTGCCTCCGAACCGGGCTGACTGAGGTTTCCCAGTCAAGAAGTCTAATATCTAGTTGCAGAGGGAGGTGTTCAGGCCCAGTCAGCTCAGCTTTCCAACCGATTTCTGAGGGATAATTGTGTTGAATGCAGAACTGAAGTCTACGAACAGCATTCGAAAGTAAGTGTCTTTTCTGTCCAGGTGGGTTAGGGCCCGGTGTAGCGTGTCCAAGAATTTCTTTAATTTCCAAGAGGCTTTGCGGTGGGGATTGCTGCAAGTCGTTTTACTAGTGCGAGTTATTAAATTATTCCCGCGGTGGAAGACAGATCTCCAAAGAACTCCGCGGGAAGCGAAGACCTGCAGTCTGTTCATGGTCACCAATCTTTCTGAACGGCTCAAAGACATGCCCTCTTGGGAACAATAGCCCTCGCAAGTGGAAAGAGATGGAACTACATCGGGCGCAGCTGAGCAGGTAATCGGACCGCACGGAATACCCGCAGGACAGAAGGGTCGTATTGCGATGGTGATGTCGAGGCTTCGCATTCCAATAAGGGGAGAATCACCCACAAGGGGGAACTGATGGAGACATTACAGGGTGCACGGAGAAGTGGAGGGTGGCAGCTATTCAGGACGTCTGCAGCCTCAATAGAACTGCACATGCCATTCACGAAATTAAATATTTACGGGAGTCAGTGAGGAATAATGCTCTCCTGACAACGCCGAGTGAACTTTCTTATTTGACGGAAGGGAGTTTTCACAATCTCCTTGAACTGCATCCTGAACCTCGTCTGGACCACGGCGTACAGGGCTGTGTTTGTGCAGCAGCTCAGGAGTTGAAGCATGTAGCCCAGTTCCAGCAGAGAATCCAGGGGATCAGATTTAATGTAAATATACAAGTTATCCCATACGGAATACACCGTCAGCAGCGCCCACAGCAGAATGAAATTCCCCGACATCACCAGCAGTAACAGGAGAGATTGCCTGCGGTTCTTCATCTCCGGGTCGGCGGGCGTCTCGGCATCGCGCGAACCACGGAGTCTCCTCCGGGCTCGGCTGGCTACTACGACGTGCCTGATGGTTAAACTGTTGAGCAGGAGAATCAGGACAAAGGGGAGTATTGGAGTAATGAAGAAATGAATGAATTGAAACGTTACCAACTGAGTTCCGGAAAAGAAACGGCTACTAACCAAACAGAGGAAGGACATAATTAATACCGAATATTTTCCATCGAGCATAAAATACCAGAAAATGTTCTTTACGCAGCTCAGCAGAGTCACTGTCCCCAGAACCAGAGCCGCCACTCTCCCGGTGCAGTAATTTATTTTCAGCTGCTGGAAACAAATGGCGACAAATCGATCAAAGGTGAAAGCGACGGTGAACCAGACAGAACAGTCCGTGGCAGCGTAGAGTATGACGGCGTGAATATTACACACGGGAACATGAAAACTCCAGTAGAAAACCTCCCATGGCATATAACTCAACGGAATCTTGCTCAATACCAGATCGAAGAGAACGACGAGTTGATCTGCTGCTACCATGGCAACCAGGTACCTTGTGACACCTTTGGAGAGACCGCACTTTCCCCGCGATAGGATGACGATTGCCACCACGTTCACTGTGTGGAGGGAAATAAAGACCATTAACACACAATCGGAATGAAATATTCTCTGAAAAAAACTGCTTTAGTCGGTAGCATTTTCAAGAGCAGAGATGGACATGGAATCAATGTATCTACTAAGGACATTATTAAATCGGTAGTGAGCTTAATGTATCTGAGAAGTTAGAAGAATGAGGAGAATTTCATTGAAACCTATCGAATATTGAAAGGCCGACATATCGTTGACGTGGAGAGGGTAGTTTCTGTAGTGTTGGAGTCTGAAACTAGAAGATGAGGATTTACAAGACATCACTTTAGAACAGAGTTGTATAGAAATTTGTTTAGACCCAGTCTGGTGAATATGTTGAATTCCTCGCCACAGTCGGCTATGGGAGTCAGTTCGTTGGAACAGTTTGTAGCAGAGAGTGTTATGCATTTGATTCTTCGGGTCCTCAATGGAAATGGAGAATGGGGGCAGGAATGTAGTTCAGAGGGATAATAAATCAGCTATGATGGAATGGCGGAGAAATCTCAGTGCTCGAACGACGGTTCTGAAAACGGGATGCGATAATGAACTGATTACTGACTAAATGCCAAGTATCACGGCGCCAGAAATTCAAATTCATTCAACAGTAAACACGAGAGGACATTAGAGCAGAAGAGCTGAAGAAAAAGTAGCTGGAATAGTCCATCTGTTCGGACTGGCATGCTCCGCCATTGAAGATAATCATGGTTGAGCTGACCATGAGCATATCTCCAGCTGCCTGTTTTTTTCTGCCAAAGCCCGTAATACCCTTACTACACAAACATCAATCCAAACTTTTCTGAAAGATATTTACTGAAGTAGAGTCCATTTCTTCATTGGACAGAGAATTTCACAGATTCACCACTCTCTGGGAAAAGCAGTTCCTCCACATCTCCGTCCTAAATTCACTCCCCACAAACTTCAGTCTATGTCCCCTAATTCTAGTCTCCCCTACCACTGGAAACAACTTTGCAGTCCCTGTCTTATCTTTCCCTTTCGTATTTTCATATAAAGTTCGTCTCTGATACTTCTGAATTCCAATGCCTGCAGTCGCACCCGACACAATCTCTCCTTATAGTCTCGCCACGTCATGTCTGGAATCAAAATGGGGAAACGACTTCAAGGCCAGTAAATCCCTCCTCAAGGCAGCTTACTAGACCTGTACGTAGTATTCCAGCTGCCGCCTCAACAGTACCTCGTGCATTTGCAGCATAACCTCCATGCTCATAAATTCACCCCTCCAGCAATGAATGACAATCACCCATTTGCCTCCCTGTTAGCCTGCTGCTGCTCCAAACCAACCTTTTGTGATTGAAGAACAAACACTCTAAACTGCCTCCACTTGGCAGCATACTGCAATCGTTTACCAGTTAATAATATTCTGTTTTTCCATTTGTCGTTCCCAAGTCAATGACTTCGCATTCAGCAACATCATGTTCCGTCCACCTGGACGCTAATACTTTCGCTGAAACAATCGATATACGTCTGAGGCTCCCAGATTCCACCACACGATTTGTGTAGGGGAAGATCATGGTAGTAATGATGCTCACGTGACTTCGTTCTCTTTAACAGGTGGGGCTTTAGGTGTTTACTTCTTTATCCATTCATTCATTCATTCATTCGTTCCAGCGATGTAGTCCCCTCCAACAAAATTCGAGAGAGCTAAATTATCCAACCATGTCCTAATTGGTCTGTAGAACATAAAGTAACGTATGCTTCACATAGCGTGCAGATGTAACTTTACAGAATACTGCCTAGATTGGAGGGCACTCATTATGAGGAGAGGTTCTGAGTGCTCGAACATGCTTGGATGCGAGTGAAGATGCATGAGAGGTCACTTGGTGGCTGTGCTTGAGATGAGAAGAGACACGGATAACGTTTGCCTGACAGAGAAATAACCGAGACGCTGACAGCTCCAAAGCTGGAGAGAAAACATCCGTAATTCACTCAGCCGGTGTTGCTGAAGCGGTATCGGTTTGAGAGACCTGCCATGCAATTAGCGCGTCGTTAGAGGACAAGTATGGAAGAGAAGATGATTGATATTTTTTCAACGTTAACCACGAAGAAGAGACGAGGCACTTACCAGGGACAGCTACAATGGCGAGTACAGGATAGTAAACCATTTTGACGGTCTCAAGTGCCGGAGGGATTTGAGTGCCCAACGGTACCATTTTAGGATTCTTATCCAGATATGGATACCCCCAGAAAATATTCGTTACAGATCCCGCAGCGTTCCGCGAAGAATTTTGCAGATCCATTGCTGGAATACTCCGGATTCTCCTGTTCCCGATCCAGCCTCTGTCCTCTCTACCTGGAGCCCGCTGGTCTCCGATAGCGCAGAGTGACGGTTCTGATTGAGACTGGCGCTGAGAGGGAAACATATTAATAGAACAGGTAACCAGCAGCCACACCTCCGCGGTGACTTCATCGATCCCCACGGACACTCCCTTCATTAAGTTCTACGGAATGACAGGTGCAGTTAACCATTTGTTTTCAGACATTCAGAGAAGCGATACAAACGCAGATTGTAAGTGTATCTAATAATCCCAGCAGTCGGCTCTCCACGGATGCGTGCCGTGTCTGTAAATTGGCACAAAATTGTGAAACATATTAACACACAGTTCGACATTTATATTGAACCAGATTGGAAAGGAAGCAAATCAGAAACAAACAAAGAAAAATGATTATATTAACAGATGAAAATGAATATTGCTTAGATAGTTCTTAAAAAATAGAGTTGCATAGATTGATTGACAATGATATCGAGTTCGAGTATTGCAAAATACTGATTTTCCGAAAGAAAAGTGCTTCGAACCGGCGGCCAATCTGAACATCGGGTGATTTCGGTGTCAGCCCGGGTATAAAAAGCGACAGCGGATCGTAACAGTGAAAAAGAGCTTTGACCAGCGTCCAGGCGGCGTTTGCGGTTGATCAGCAGGAGTAACACAGGGTCAAATGCAGTAGCCATCGTCTGAATGGGCGGTCAAACAGGTCATCTTCAGGATTCTGCTCACCAAGGCGTCATCTCAGGGAGACTACAGTCAAATAAGCCAAAGAAAAGAAAAAAAAAACACGTCTAAGATTTCTTTTCCTTCCCTTCTTTATATCTGATCAGATAGGATAACAGAGATGTCAGGCAGGATAGTTGAATGCTCCTCTTGCGAGATCTGGGAAGACATAGAGAACTCCGATAAACCTGACGACGACGGCTGCGGGAGCTGCGTTCAGCTGGATCTGCTGACAATCCGCGTTGATGAGCTGGGGGTGGAACTGGACGAGTTCCAGATCATTCGGGAGGCTGATGTGGTGATGGAATAGGCATTTAGAGAGGGAGTTACACCCAGGACGCAGGCAACGGGAGACTGTTTGACAGACAGGAAGGAGAAATGGCTGAAGTGGCCAGGGCAGAGTTGCAGAGTTCCCATGTGGCCATCTCCTGCAACATTTTGGATATCGTCGCTGAGGTCCGGGGCGGGATAATCAGCTAACAGTGTCCAGACTCTCATGCACTTATTTTGCCTCTGTGACACAGAATGGAAATTGGCGTTGAGTGGTGTCCTTGAGTGTATGTTGTTGTGGGGGGCAGCGTGAAAGTCACTCTCTGGTGATAGGATATTCGTTAGTGGTGCGGACAGGTAGTTCTGTTGGAGACAACGTTAGCGATATCTCAGATCGAGTCCTCCGTCTTCTTAAATGGGTATGTGAGCAGCTAGAAATCGTTGGTCATTGAACTACCAATGACATGGGTACTATGAGTGATGAAGTAATGTACTGCCAGTTCCTGGAGTTAACAGTTAAGTTAAATGGCAGGACCTTCCTGGATATGTTGCCCGTGCAACGGGATTTTGAAGCCGGAAGCAGGGCGAATATACAGATTAATAGCTTGCTAAAGAGTTGCTTTTATATCCAGTTTCTCTGGAAATGGATGCTAACATTGCATTTGGCTCCCTCACCACTGACTCAATCTGCAGATTTTCCTGTGTAATTGCAACTCTAATTTTTCAATACAAATGTTCTTCCCAATCTCGAAATACTCCACGCCTTTATTCCCTCTGCCATAGAGTAAGACTATGCACTTACCTACCTTATATTCCTTCATAATTCTTTGCCTCTTCTCCGGTCTGTCCAGTTCCTTCTGCAAGCACCTTGCTTCCTCAACACTACCTGCCATTCCATCTACCGTCACATGGGTCTCAAACCCTGTCACATAACAATCAAGTCCTTCATCAAAATCGTTGACGTACAACACGATAAGAAGCGGTCCCAACACCGATTGCTCCGGAACTCCACTGATCACCGCATGTAATGTTTATGGACAACTCCAGAAGGCCACAATGTTAAACACCACCTGGATATTTTAAAAGATCTGAGCGAATGAGAGATGAGCGTGATTGGCTGTGTCGGGACATGAGGTTTCACCAGCTGCTGCGAAACAGAAAAGGTCTAAAAACTTACTATTAATACAAGTGTCAAATTCCAACAAATTATATGACTACCGAACAGTAATTACAGATGGGACAATCCATAATAACCGTCCGGATAGCGTAACAGGGGATAGACAAAGAACATCAACTTATTCGATAGATAGTCATTGCAATCACACAACACATCAAGAAATCAATGCTTTAAAATACACCACAAATGCTGAATTAACCCTTACGTATTGTTCATAATCTATACCTTCATAGTATGATGCGAGTCAAGTTTGACGCTGTCTAAGAATCCCCTAGTAACAATTGTCTATACGAAATTCTGAACCACAGATCTTTTAGAATATATGAATAGCCTATCTGACATTAATAAATGTGTGATTAATCCTTCATTAATGTTTCCGAGTGTAGGGAAAATGCATTTTTGAGAGAAAAAAGTCGTTTCTGACGAAATAGAATCTACTACCACAGAATAGCATGTCCTATTGTAACTGAGACATGAAAACATAATAGCCATAAGGATTTAAATATATTTGTTGATACTGAAAATGACAAGAACATTCTGGAACTGTAGGGTTTGTATATAAACATTTATAACCGCTATAACCATCAAACACTGTCATCACTGATAGATCATAAAACCTCCTTCTAGCCACTATGCAATTATAAATATTAACTATTATTTCAGCATTAATTAACATTTAACCAACAAAGAAAAAAAATGCTACTTGAAAACTAGTCTTCAAATTCAAAACAGTGTTCGGATACCTTGCGTGTGTGGCCCTTGCATATGTGTTTCCCTCATTTGCAGCAAGTTCACTCTTTGAGAAGCATAATGTGGAGTTCTTCTAGACTGGGTGAATGATGTATCCTTTGGTCTTTCAGCTTTTTGAACAACTTCTTTCTTGTGAGAATAACTGCACCCACTCCTGTTCCTCACCCAATACAACATCAGACACACTGCTAGTATCTTCCACAGTGACGACTGAAGCATCAAACTTACTTATTTCATCTGCTGTCCTCTTGTCCCCCATTATTATTTATCCTGCCTCATTTCTAGCGGGCTTATATCCACTCTTATTTCTGTTTGAATTCTATGTAATTGGAAACAATTTTTCTACCTGCCTTGATATTTCTCAATATCTTGTTTTCATATTTCATCTTAAAAGCTTCCCACTACGCTATTTTCCCATTAGTTTTTGCCTTGTTATATGCCTTCTCTTTTGCTTTTACGTTTTGCCACGATTGTGCTAATTTGTCGTTCGAGTATTTCTTTGTTTATAGAATGCATGTATTCTGCATATTCCTCTGGTTTACCAGAAATTCACCGCACATCTGCCCTGCAGCCAACCCTGACAGCGTCTCCTTCATTTTTTATTTGGCCAAGACCTTTCTCGTAACACAGTAATATCATTCACTCCACTGAAATACTGCTGCGTCGGAGTTTCACTTTCCATATCACATTTGAAATTGAAGTCAACTATGTTGTAATGACTGCTTCCCAAAACTTCGTTTAGAGAGAGCACAGAGAAGATTTAGACAATGGATAATAGACAATAGACAATAGGTGCAGAAGTACACCATTCGGCCCTTCGAGCCTGCACCGCCATTTTGAGATCATGGCTGATCAATTACTATCAATACCTGGTTCCTGCCTTGTCCCCATATCCCTTGATTCCCCTATCCATAAGATAACTATCTAGCTCCTTCTTCAAAGCATCCAGAGAATTGGCCTCCACTACCTACCGAGGCAGTGCATTCCAGACCCACACAACTCTCTGGGAGAATAAGTTTTTCCTTAACTCTGTCCTAAATGACCTACCCCTTATTCTCAAACCATGCCCTCTGGTACTGGACTCTCCCAGCATCTGGAACATATTTCCTGCCTCTATCTTGTCCAATCCCTTAATAATATATGTTTCAATCAGATCCCCTCTCAATCTCCTTAATTCCAGCGTGCACGAGCCCAGTCTCTCTAACCTCTCTGCGTGAGACAGTTCAGACATCCTAGGAATTAACCTCGTGAATCTACGCGGCACTTCCTAAACAGCCAGGATGTCCTTCCTTAACCCTGGAGACCGAAACTGTACACAGTACTCCAGGTGTGGTCTCACCAGGGCTCTGTACAAATGCAAGAGGATTTCCTTGCTCTTGTACTTAATTCCCTTTGTAATAAATGCCAGCATTCCATTAGACTTCACTGCCTGCTGCACTTGCTCATTCACCTTCAGTGACTGATGAACAAGGACTCCGAGATCTTTGTATTTCTCCCTTACCTAACTCTACACCGTTCAGATAATAATCTGCCTTCCTGTTCTTACTCCCAAAGTGGATAACCTCACACTTATTCACATTAAACGCCATCTGCCAAGTATCTGCCCACTCATCCAGCCTATCCAAGTCACCCTGAATTCTCCTAACATCCTCATCACATGTCACACTGCCACCCAGCTTAGTATCATCAGCAAATTTGCTGATGTTATTTTCTATGCCTTCATCCAAATCGTTAACGTAAATGTTAAATAGCTGTGGTCCCAATACCGAGCCCTCTGGCACCCCACTTGTCACCACCTGCCATTCCGAGAAACACCTAGTCACCGCTACCCTTTGCTTTCTATCTGCCAACCAGTTTTCTATCCATGTCAATGCCATCCCCCCGATGCACTGAGCTTTGATTTTACCCACCAATCTTCTATGTGGGACCTTATCAAATGCCTTCTGGAAATCGAGGTACACTACATCCACTGGATCTCCCCCGTCTAACTTCCTGGTTACATCCTCGAAAAACTCCAACAGATTAGTCAAACATGATTTACCCTTGGTAAATCCATGCTGGCTCGGCCCAGTCCTATCACTGCTATGTAGATATGCCACTATTTCATCCTTAATAATGGACTCTAGCATCTTTCCCACCACCGATGTCAGGCTGATAGGTCGATAGTTCTCTGTTTTCTCCCTCCCTCCTTTCTTAAAAAGTGGGATAACATTAGCCATTCTCCAATCCTCAGGAACTGATCCTGAATCTAAACAACATTGGAAAATGGTTATAAATGCATCCGCAATTTCCAGGGCCACCTCCTTTAGTACCCTAGGGTGCAGACCATCTGTACCTGGGGATTTGTCAGCCTTCAGTCCCATCAGTCTTCTCATCACCGTTTCCTTCCTAATGTCAATCTATTTCATTTCCTCTGTTACCCTATGTCCTTGGCCCATCCATACATCTGGGAGACTGCTTGTGTCTTCCTTAGTGAAAACAGATCGAAAGTACTCATTTAATTCTTCTGCCATTTCTCTGTTTCCCATAACAATTTCAACCAATTCATTCTTCAAGGGCCCAACATTGTTCTTAACTATCTTCTTTCTCTTCACATACCTACAAAAGCTTTTGCTATCTTCCTTTATATTGCTGGCTAGCTTGCGTTCGTACCTCATTTCTTTCTCCCCGTATTGTCTTTTTAGTTACGTTCTGTTGTTCCTTAAAAACTTTCCAATCATCTGTCCTCCCACTCACCTTAGCTCTGTCATATTTCCTTTTTTTAATGCATTGCAATCTCTGACTTCCTCTGTCAACCACTGTGGCCCCTTTCCCCCCTTTGAATCCTTCCTTCTCTGGGGGATGAACTGATTTTGCACCTTGTGCATTATTCCCAAGAATACCTGCCATAATGTGGCATAATACTAGAATGTTACCTAGGTTTCAGCACCTAAGTTACAGGGAAAGATTGAACAAGTTAGATATTTATTCTTTGGAGCGTAGAAGGTTGAGGGGAGACTTTAAAATTAGAGGTATTTAAAATTATGAGGGAATAGATAGAGTAGACGTGGATAGGCTTTTTTTTCATTGAGAATAGGGGAGATTCAAACAAGAGGACATGAGTTGAGACATAGGGGGCAAAAGTTTAAGGGTAACATGAGGGGGAATTTCTTTACTCAGAGAGTGGTAGCTGTGTGGAATGAGCTTCCATTAGAATTGTTAGAGGCAGGTTCGGTATTGTCCTTTAAAGAAAAATTGGATAGGCATATGGACAGGAAAGGAATTATTCGCTGAATGTGGGTAAGTGGGATTAGGTGAAAGTAAGCGTTCGGCACAAACTACAAGGGCCGAGATGGCCTGTTTCCGTGCTGTAATTGCTATATGGTTATATGGGTATATAGTTTACCTTAATCTTGCTAATCATGTCCGATTCGGTTTTTTTTGTACACCCAGTCCAGTACAGCTGATCCACAAATCGGCTTAAGGACAGACTGTAAAACGAAAGGCAATCCAATCAAGATGAATGTAAAACAATCCCATGGCTATCATAACATCGACCTTTATACACACATATTCCCCATTGAAATCCTGACAGTATTTCCTTCAATTTTTATTTGGCCAATACCTTTCTCGTAACACAGTAGTATCCTTCACTCCACTGAAATACTGCTGCGTCGGAGTTTAATTTCCCCTATCATATTTGAAATTGAACTCAACTGTATTGTCATGACCGCTTCCCAAATGTTCGTTTCCCTGAAGCTCCTTAATCATTTCCGATTCATTTATTAACACCCAATCAGGTATAGCTGATCCACAGGTCGGGTTAAGGACAGACTGTAAAAACAAACCAACCCAATCGAGCTGCAAGTAGAACAATCCCATGGCTATCATAACATTGACATTTACGCACACATTTTCCCCGTCACAACCTGTGGTCTGTATTCTAGCTCTGTCGAGAAGCTTGCATATACCTCCAATGAGGATCCTTTTACCCTGTCAGTTTCTTAAAACAACCCACAATGATTCCACAGATTACGATCCGATGTCACATGTTTTTACTGAGCTGATACTATTCTTTACCTGCAGAGCCACGCCATGGAATCTAAAGACCTTCCAATTCTTCCGATACAACGTGTAGCCTTGGACAGTCATATCAGAAATGCGACCAACCTTCAGCACGACGGCCGTCACATACTCCAATCAGGCAGTCTGCAACGGTGAGGTAAGTGTGCCGATGTCAGTGGCGGAAAGAATAAATGTGTGTGAGGCCGGTGTTCTGTGCTTGGTGTCAGATGTTCGAGGTCCTGAAATCTCCCAGATTCCTGGACGGCCATATCTGGACCCGATGTGTCGATCTGCAGCTCGATGACGTTCATATGGTCAGGGAGAGCGAGAAGGCAAGAGAAAGGAGTTACAGGCAGGAGGCTCCACCGTGGTCACGGGAGACAGACAAGTGGGTCATAATCAGGAGAGGGAAAAGGAGAGTCAGGTACTAGAGAGTGTTCCATCTGTGGTACCTCTTGATAATAAGTACACCAATTGGAGTACTGATGTTGGTGGGACAGCCTACCTGGGGGAAGCAACAGTGGCCGTGCCTCTGGCTGAGAGTCAGGACCTGTGGCTCAAAAGGATAGGGAAATGAAGGGGAAAGCAGTAGCGATAGGGATCTCTATAATAACGGGTTGGGCAGGCGATTCTGTGGACACAGGAAAGAAACTGGAATGTCTAAGATATCCTATAGCAGGGGGGAGAATAACCTGAGATAGTGGTCCATATTGAAACTAATTACGTAGGTAGGAAAAGGAAAATGTCCCGAAAAAATTCTCCAGGGTGTCAGGGAGGATGTTAACAAACAGGACCGCAATTGGAGTAATCTCGGGATCACGAAACGGTGAATATCGGAATAGAATGAGGTGGAGGATAAATGTCTGGCTGAGGGATTGAAGCAGTGGGCAGGGATTGATATTTATGGATCATTGGGTCCAATTTTGGAGAAGGTATGACCAGGACATTAAAGCACGGTTGCACCTGAAACCTTGGGTGACCAATACCTTGGTGTGGTGCTTTGTTGAGACTAATAGGGAGAGTTTCAAGTAGAATTGCTAGGGGATGGAAACCGAACGGAATAAACTAAGAGGAGGTTGGCTTACAAATAGAGACAGCTTGTAGACAGTGAGAGAGGGAGGATAGGCATGTGATAGAGAAGGAACGTGCTCACACCGACAGTTTGAGATGAGTCCATTTTAACGCAAGGAGTATTGTGAAGAAAGCGGATGAGCTCAGAGCGTGGATCAGTACTTGGAGCTGTGACTATTACAGGGACTTGGGAGGCCAGGGACAGGGGGGAGGCAAAAGAGGAGGGGGGCGTGACACTGTTGATCAGAGAGTGTGTCACGGCTGCAGAAAAGGTGGACGTCATGGTGGGATTGTCCACAGGTCTCTGAGGGGTACGGTTTGCAACAGGAATGGTCAACAACTTTACTGGGTGATATTTTTTATAGGGCGCACAATAGTAACAGGGATATCGAGGCGCAGATAGGGAAAGATATCCTGGAAATGTGTAATAATAGCAGAATTGCCGTGATGGGAGATTTTAATTTCCCAAATATCGATTGCAACTCCCTAGAGGGAGGGTTTAGATGGGATGGAGTTTGCTAGATGTGTTCATGAAGGTTTCTTGATAAAATATGTAGATGAGCCTTCAAGAGGGTAGACTGTACTTGGTTTGGTATAGGAACAGAAAACTGGTCGGGTGTCAGTTCTCTCTGTGGCATAGCATTTTGGAGATAGTGATCATAATGCTATCTTATTTGCAATGGCATTGGAGAGAGATAGGAAAATACAAGTTAGAAAAGCGTTTAATTGGAGGAAGAGGAATTCCGAGCCTATCAGGGACGAGATTCGAAGCTTAAATTGGGAACAGATTTTCTCAGTGAATTGTATGGAAGAAATGTGTCAAACGTTCGGCGTATATTAGCGCGCACCTCTGGATACGTACGTTCCAATGAGACAGGGAAGTCGTGGTAGGGTACAGGAACCGTGTTGTGCAAAGACTGTAATAAAGCCAGTCAATAAAAAAAAAATGTTTTCAATAGTTTCAGAGAGCTATGTAATGTTAGAGATCTAGGCGATTCTAATGGACTAACAGGAGGAGCTTAAAAAGGATATTAGTTGAGGCAAAAGATGTCATGAGAAGGACTTGGCGGGCAGGATGAAAGAAAACCACAATTTATTCGACAAGTATGTGAAGAGCAAGAGGATAAGACCTGAAAGCATAAGCCCTATCACGTGTAACAGTGGGAAAGTGTGTATGGAAGCGGAAGAAATAAGAGAGGCACCTAATGCATTCCTTATTTCAGTATTCACTGTGGAGAAGGTTCTGGATGACTGTAGTGATGACTTACAGCTAACTGAAAAACTTGAGGATCTACATATTAGGAAAGATGGTGCTGGAGTTTTAGAAAGTATCAGGTTGGATCAGTCGCCGGCACCGGATGAGACGTATCCCAGGTAACTGCAGGAGATAAGGGTGGAGATTGCTGAGCCTCTGACGATGATCTTTGCATCATCAGTTGCGGCGCGAGAGATTCCGTAGGACTGGCGGTTTGCGGATGTTGTTACATTATTCAAGAAAGAGGGTAGATATAGCGCAGGGAACTACAGACCAGTGAGACTTACTTCAGTGGTTGGTAAGTTAATGAAGACGATCGTGAGAGGCAGGATGTATGAACATTTCGATAGGTATAATATGATTAGGAATAGTCAGCATGGCTTTGACCAGGGCAGGTCATACATTACATCAGTAATTGAATGTTTCGCCGATTTGACTAAACATGGAGGTGAAGGAAGAGCAGTAGATGTAGTGTATATGGATTTCAGCAAGGCATTTAAAAAGGTACCCAATGCAAGGCTTGTTGAGAAAGTACGGAGGCATGGGATCCAAGGGGACATTGCTTTGAGTATCCAGAACTGGCTTGCACACCGAAGGCAAAGACAGTTTGTAGACGGGTCATATACTGCGTGCATATCGGTGAACTGGAAGTATGGGTTAGTAAACTTGCTGATGACACAAAGGTTGGAGTATATTGGATAGTGTAGAGGGCTGTCAGAAGTTCCAGCGGGACATTGATTGGATGGAAACCTGGGCAGAGTAGTGGCAGCTGGTGTTCAACCCAGATAAGTGTGAAGTGGTTCGTTTTGGTAGCTCAAATATAATGGCAGAATATAGTATTATTGGCAAGATCCTTGGCAGTTTCAAGGTTCAGAAGGATCCTGTGGTCCGAGTCCATAGGACGCTCAAAGTAGCTGCGCACGTTGACACTGTGGTTAAGAAGGCGTCTGGAACTTTCGCCTTCATCAGTCGTGGGATTGTGTTCAAGAGGCGAGAGGTTTCGTTGCAGCTATACTGGATCCTGGTCAACCCCACTTGTAGTACTGTGCTCTGATTTAGTCGCCTCAAAGCAAGAAGGATGTGGAAAACATAGATAAGGTGTAGAGCAGATTTACATGTATGTTGCCTGAATTCGGTAGCATACCTTACGAGAATAGGTCTTTTCTCCTTGGAGTGACGGAGGATGAGTGTTGGCCTTATATAGCTGTATAGGATGATGAGATACATTGATCATGTGAATAGTCAGAGACTTTATCCCAGGGTTGAAATGGCTATCAGGAGAGGGCACAGTTTTAAGCCGCTGGTAGGTGGTACTGGAGATGTCAGGTTACATTTTCCACGCAGAGATTGGTGCTTACGTGTAATGACCTGCCGCTGACGGTAGTGAAGGCAGATACGATAGGGTTTTTAAGATACTCCTGGATAGGCACATGTAGCTTAAAAAAATAGAGACTCATTGGTAACACCAGCTAATTAATAAAGTAAATAATAAATTAATAAAGTAAAGCTCGGCAAAAAATTGTGGTCCGAAGTTCCTGTAATGTATTATAGATTTTCTGTGTTTCTATAATTGCTAACTAATCAATTCTGCTTGTAAAATGAGCATATCCTTCCATTTTCCCCATCGACCTCTGTCTGCTTCGGCATCTTTTAAAGGCCACTTGTCCTTATGCCTCGAACTCCACAACATGAAGTGCATCCCATGTTCCCACTACACTCTGTGTAAACGTCTTGCCCTTTAGAGGGCATTTGAACCTACCGCATGAACATTGCCCGATGCTTTGTATATGGTTGCAAATAAATAGTTTTGTGTCATCTGCAAGATTATTATTTCCCCTATTTGCAGACATCCTAATCTGTTTTATATATATCACAAATCCCAGAGGATTCACTGTCGGACATTAACTATGGACTGTTCTTTATGCCTTGTGATGACAATGAGATTCCTGAGTTACAACATAAAATCTCTCCATCAGAATCTGCCACCTGCTGGCGGCATACAAATCTACGTTTGTATTTCTGCAGATGAGTGACCCAAACAGCAGAGTTACTGAATTACCTGTGAACGGGCAGGTGTTTTGACTGTTATATACCCCCAGGGTTCATTCTTTCTGTGGACTGTCACTTCAAGAAGGCCGAGAGAATTAAGATTGACGTTGAGATACTGCCGGATTTCTGCAGACTCTAAAATTTGCTACATTGCCATGGTGAGTGAGGTGGCGTCATTTGGTGGACCATGAATGTTTACATTTTCCTGTACCTTTTTTTCGCATATACAAGGAGATAGAGACAGACTGTCAGAGTCAAGATCAATTTGTTCAATGGGAGACACCAGTGAGTACGCCGCTGGTGTAAACATTCAGCAGCCGAAATGGTTGAGTTGAGATCGATCCAGAGTATTAATGAATGACTCTCACAAGTCGCTGGAAGTAGAAGAAAGTTGCAGAGAGGAGAGGAGGGGAAGGTTTCAAAGAGAAGAAACCTTGTGACAAGGAGATCACTGTTTGGACTCTGTCTCCAAGCAGCCAGTGAGGATGAGTTCGTTTCCATTCGGATACGAAAGTGTGGTTGTCACAGAGTTAATCCGCAGGAGTGGTTCTCTGGTGAGGGGAAAAGCTTTGTGAATACCACGTGTGTGTTTACCTTTGACTGGGTGTGGTAGTTCACTGAAGAAATGCACCCCTCTGGAAAGTCACTGTTGGAGATATTTCGTAGGTCGTGGATACGGATATGTAGCTATCACGTGTTTGATTGTGGTAACCTTGTGGAATATAACGGCGTAAACACCCTTGCCTGGGTAGTGGATCCCTTGGAGACGTCCAACTTGTGATAAGCTACTGTTAGTGATGTTTCGTGTGAGGATTCAGAGAACAGCGAGAATATGGACGACACCTGTTTGTTTGGATTACAAATATCTCTCCCTCACTTCAATTTATGTGCATTTAAACTAAACATAAATTTCTTACATACCATCTTCAGACTGTAACACTTGCCACCTGATCTTGAATAAGTTTGGGAACTTTATTTTTTTACACACCTTGGTTTATCTGGTTCAAATTACTATATTACATAGATACTAACAAAATAGTGATTGTTAACAGCAAAATCAGACTCCAGGTGTGTTCTATTGCTGAAAGCGGAGACTTTCACTCTGTTCAGGATAACCAGACTTCCTGAACGGTTCAAAGGCAGGAGCTCTTGTAAGCAACATCCCTCGCTAGTGGAAAGAGAAGGAGCTTCATCGAGCATACCTGAGCAGGCATTCGGGCCTCACGGAATACGGCAGTGCACACCAGTCGTATCGCGATGGTGATGTTAAGGTGTCGCATGCAAATAAGGGTAGAATCACCCACTTGGTGGAACTGAGGGAGACATTACAGGGAACCCATGAAGAAATTAATCTGGAAGGAGCAGAGTGCAGGCAGAGTGGGACACTGCTTTTTCCCTGTTGGTGCATGGAGGGTGAAATGCGGAAGCTAATCGCAGCCGGCCACAGCCCCAGTGGACTGCACTTGGGGTATTTTGGGGCGTCACTGAGGATTAATGCTCTCCTGACAACGCCGAGTGAACTTTATCAATAGACAGTAGGGAAATTTCACCGTCTCCTTGAACTGTACCCTGAACCTGGTCTGGGCCACGGCGTAAAGAGCCGTGTTGGTACAGCAGCTTAGGAGTTGAAGCATGTAACCCAGTTCACGCGGACTATTCGGGGGAGAAACGTTAATATAAAAATCTACGTTATTCCATACGGAATACACCGTCAGCAGCGCCCACAGCAGGATGAAATTCCCCGACATCACCAGCAGTAACAGCAGGGACTGCCTGCGGTTCTTCATCTCCTGGTCGGCCGGCGTCTCGCCACTGCACGAACCACGGAGATTCCTCCGGGCTCGGCTGGCCACTAAGACGTGCCTGATGGTTAAACTGTTTAACAGGAGAATCACGGCAAAGGGGAATATTGGGGTGAGGAGGGAATGAATCAGCGTAAATGTTGTCTCCAGAGATGGGAGAATACGGAAAGAACGTAAACAGAGCATGAACCAAAGTGACATCGAATATGCCCCATCGAGCAAAAAGTACCAGAAAATGTTCTTTAGGCAGCTCAGCACAGTCACTGTCCCCAGAACCAGAGCCGCCACTCTCCCGGTGCAGTATTTTCGTTTCAGCTTCTGAAAACAAATGGCGACAAACCGATCAAAGGTGAAAGTGACGGTGAACCAGACAGAACAGTCCGTGACGGTGTAGAGCATGACTGCGTGGATATTACACACGCCAACATGATCCGACCAGAGGAAAACCTCCACTGGCATGTAACTCATCGGAATCTTGTTCAATACCAGATCGAAGAGAACGACCAGTTGATCCGCTGCTACCATGGCAACCAGGTACCGTGTGACACCTTTGGAGAGACCGCACTTTCCCCGCGACAGGATAACAATTGTCACCACGTTCACTGTGCGGAGGGAAATAAAGACCATTAACACAGACTTGGATGGAAAGATTCTGTAAAATCGACTATTTTAATCGATTGCATTTCCGAGAACAGAGATGGACCTTGAAGCAATGTTTCAACTAAGGAGATTATGGAGAGATATTATTAAATGGGTAGTGAATAAGTTCAGAGCAATGAGTGGGATCTAATTGAAACCTATCGAATATTGCAAAGCCGGATTTCGTGGACGTGGAGAGAATAGCTTCTGTACATGTGGAGTCTTCAACTAGAGGATGATTATTTCCACTAGAACGACATCACTTTAGAACAGAGGTAGATGGAAATTTGTTTTGACAGAATCTGCTGAATATGTGGACTTTCTCGGCACAGACAACTATGGGAGTCAGTTCGCTGCCAACAATTGTAGCAGACAGTGATATGCCCCTGATTCGTCGGGGCGTCAATGGATATGGAGAATGGCCGCCAGAAGGTGGTTGAGAGGAGTAATAAATCAGCTGTGATGGAATGGCGGAGAGGCCTCGGTGTTTGAATGTCCGAATTCAACTCCCGAGCCCTATGCGCTACGCAGTGATATCAATGGATGGCTGGAATGTATTCTGATCTTTGGCGTCAGGAGAAGGATTAGTGATTAAGTGCCAAATATCACGACAACAGAAATTCAACTTCCTTCATCTGTAAACACGAGAGAACTTTAGAGCAATAGAATTAGTAGCCGAATGGGCGAATTCATCTCCGTCCGAAATTCACTCCCCAGAAACTGCAGTCGATGTCCCGTAGCTCTAGTCTCACCAACTCGTGGAAACGACCTTCCTGTCCTTGTCTTATCTATCCCTTTAGTATTTTTACATGTTGCTAAAAAGATTGTCTCTGATCCTTCTGAATTCCAGTGTGTGCAGTCAGAGGCGACTCAAACTTTCCTTATAGTCTCGCCACCTCATGTCTGGAATCAAAATGGGGAAACGACTACAACGCCAGTAAATCGCTTCTCAAGTCAGGAGACCAGTCCCGGGCGCAGTACTCCAGCTGCCGCCTCACCAGTACCTTGTGCAGCCTATTCTTAAATTCCCGCGTCTAAAAATGACGGCCAATATCCCATTTGCCTTCTTGTTAGCCTGCTGCTGCTGCTGCTGCAAACCAGCATAAAGTACCGGAAACATGTGTCTGTTTCACAGAGGGTGCAGATGCAATTTACCAGAATACTGGCTGGATTGGAGGGTGCGCACTGTGCGGAGAGGTTGTGTGCGCTCGAACTTGCTTCTCTGTGAGTGAAGGTGCATGAAAGGCCACTTGGTGGCAGTGTTTGACAGGAAAAGAGACACAGATAACGTTTGCCTGACAGAAAAGTAACCGGGACGCTGACAGCCCCAAAGCTGGAGAGAGAACTTCCGTAATTCACTCAGCCAGTGTTGCTGAAGCGGTATCGGATTTAGATTCCTGCCATGCAATTAGTGCGTCGTTAGAGAACAGGTATGAAAGAGAAGCTTACTTATATTTTTCAACGTTATTCAGGAGGAAGAGACGAGACTCTTACCAGGGACAGCTACAATGGCGAGTATAGGATAATAAATCATTTTGACGGTACTAAGCGCCTGATAGATTCGAAAATCCAACGGTATTCCTTTAGGATTTTTATCCAGATATGGATACGCCAGGTCAATATTCCTTAAAGATGCCGCAGCGTTACGTGATGTATTTTGCTGATCCATTGCGGGAAGACTCCAGATCCTGTTCCCGATCCAGCCTCTGTCCTCTCTCTACCTGCAGCCCGCTTGTCTCTGATAGCGTAGACTGGCGTCTCTGACTCAGACTGGCGTTGAGAGGGGGACATATCAATAGAACAGTTAGGCAGCAGCCACACCCCCGCGGTGACGTCGACAATCACCATGGACTCTCGCTTAATTAGGTTCTACGGAATGACAGGTGCAGTTAACCCTTTATTTGCAGACAGTCAGATAAGCGATTCAAAAACAGATTTGTCGTGTACCTAATAATCCCAGAAATCTGCTCTCCACGGATGCGTGTCGTGTCTGTAACTTGGCACAAAATTGAGAAACTTATTGACAGACAGCTGGACATTGATATACAACCAATCTGGAAAGGAAACATAGAAACATAGAAAATAGGTGCATTCGGCCCTTCGATGCTGCACCGCCATTCAGTATGATCATGGCTGATCATCCAACTCAGAACCCTATACCTGCTTTCTCTCCATTGCCCCTGAGCCCTTTAGCCACAAGGGCCATATCTAACTTCCTCTGAAATATAACCAATGAACCGGCCTGTATCCTGTGGCAGAGAATTCCACATATTCACCACTCTCTGTCTGAAGAAGTTTTTTCCTCATGTCGGTCCTAAAAGGCTTCCCCTTTATCCTTAAACTGTGACCCCTCGTTCTGGACTGCCCCAACATCGGAAACAATCTTCCTTCATCTAGCCTGTCCAATACCTTTAGAATTTTATACGTTTCAATAAATTCCAGAGAGTATAAGCCGAGTCGACCAAGACTTTCTTCATATGAAAGTCCTGCCATCCCAGAAATAAATCTGGTGAACCGTCCCTGTACTCCATCTATGGAAAGAATGTCTTTCCTCAGATTAGGGGACCAAAACTGCACACAATATTTTAGGTGCGGTCTCACCAAGGCCTTGTACAACTGCAGTAGAACCTCCCAGCTCCTGTACTCAAATCCTTTAGCTATGAATGCCAACATACCATTTGCCTTTTTCACCGCCTGCTGTACCTGCATGTCCACCTTCAATGACTGGTGTACAATGACACCCAGGTCTCGTTGCAACTCCCCTTTTCCTAATCGGCCACCGTTCAGATAATAATCTGCTTTCCTGTTCTTGCAACCAAAGTGGATAACCTCACATTTATCCACATTAAATTGCATCTGCCCTGAATTTGCCCACTCACCTAACCTATCCAAATCACACTTCATCCTGTTAGCATCCTCCTCACAGCTAACACCGCCGCCCAGCTTCGTGTCATCCGCAGACTTAAACTGCATTTAATTCCCTCGTCTAAATCATTAATATATATTGTAAACAACTGGGGTCTTAGCACTGAGCCTTGCGTTACCCCACTTGTCACTGCCTGCCATTCTGAAAAGCTCCCGTTTACTCCCACTCTTTGCTTCCTGTCTGCAACCAATTCTCTATTCACATCAATACCATACATCCAATAACGTGTGATTTAAGTTTGCACACTAATCTCCTGTGTGGGACCTTGTCAAAAGCCTTTTGAAAATCGAAATATACTACATCTACTGGCTCTCCCCTATCCACTCTACTAGTTACATCTTCAAAAAATTTTATAAGATTCGTCAGACATGATTTTCCTTTCACAAATGCATACTGACTTTGTCCGATGATTTCACCTCTTTCCAAATGTGCTGTTATCCCATCTTTGATTATCGACTCTAGCGTTTTCCCCACCACCGATGTCAGACTGACTGGTCTATAATTCCTCGTGTTCTCTCTCCCTCCTTTTTTAAAATGTGGGGTTATATCTGGCACCCGCCAATCCTCATGATCTAAACCAGAATCTAAGGAGTTTTGAAAAAATATCACTAATCCATCCACTATTTCTTTGGCTACTTCCTTAAGCACTCTGGGATGCAGACCATCTGGCCCTGGGGATTTATCTTCCTTTAATCCCTTCAATTTACCCAACACCACTTCACTACTAACATGTATTTCTCTCAGTTCCTCAATCTCACTAGACCCTCGGTCCCTTACTTTTTCCGGAAGATTATTTATGTCCTCCTTGATGAAGACAGAACCAATGCAGTTATTTAATTGGTATGCCGTGTCTTTGTTCCCTATGATCAATTCAACTGTTTCTGACTGCAAAGGACCTACATTTGTCCTGACCAATCTTTTTCTTTTCACGTATCTATGAAAGCTTTTACAGTCAGCTTTTATGTTCCCTGCCAGCTTTCTCTCATAATCTTTTTTACCATTTCATAATTAAGCCCTTTGTCCTCCTCTGCTGGTCTCTGAATTTATCCCAGTCCTCAGGTGTGACGCTTTTTTTTGCTAATTTATTTGTTTCTTCTTTGGACTTGATACTATCCCATATTTCCTTTGTCAGCCACGGGTTCACTACCTTCCCTGGTTTAATCTTTTGCCAAACTGTGATGAACAATTGTTGTAGTTTATCCATGCGATCTTTAAATGCTTGCCATTGCATATCCACCGTCAACCCTTTACGTATAATTTGCCTGTCTATCTTAGCTAATTCACGTCTCATACCTTCAAAGTTATCCTTCTTTATGTTCAGAACCTTTGTTTCTGAATTAACTATGTCACTCTCCAACTTAATGAAGAATTCCACCATATTATGGTCTCTCCTACCCAAGGGGCCTCGCACGACAAGATTGCTAACTAACCCTTCCTCTTTGCGCAATACCCAATCTAAAATGGCCTGCTCTCTAGTTGGTTCCTCGACATGTTGGTTCAGAAAACCATCCCGCATACATTCCAAGAAATCCTCTTCCTCAGCACACTTACCAATTTGGTTCACCCAATCTATATGTAGATTGATGTCACCCATTATAACATTATAAGGTACACGGAGCAAATAAAAACAAACAAACAAACAATAACATGATATAAACAGATTAAACATGATTATTGCATTGATAGTTCTTAGAAATTACAGTTGCACAGGTAGATTGACAATGATGTCGAGTTCGATATTTGAAAAATAATGATTTTCCATAAGAGAGCGTAGAACCAGCGGCCAATCTGGACATCGGGTGATCTCGGAGGAGAGGACTTCACTCAGCACGGGTATAAAAAGAGACAGAGGAACCTTGCAGTGAAATAGAGCTTTAATAAGGGTCCAGGCGGTGTTTCCGTTTGATCAGCAGGAGGAAGGAAGGGTGAACTGCAGTAGCCATCGTCTGAATGGACAGTCAAGCAGGTGATCTTCAGGCTTCTGCTCGCCGAGGCGTCAGCTCAGGGAGGCTTCAGTCAAAGTAGGCAAAGAAAAGAAAAGCACTTGGCCAAGAACTTTTTTCCTTTCCCTTCTTTATATCCGATCAGATAAGATAAGAACGGAGGCAGGCAGGATAGTTGAATGCTCCCATTGCGGGATCAGGGAAGGCACAGAGAAGGTGAGAGCTGCGTTCAGCTCAGCTTCTGACAATCCGCGTTAAGGAGGTAAAGGCTGAAATGGACGAGCTCCAGATCATTCTGGAGGCTGAAGTAATGATAGACAAGACATAAAGAGAGGGAGTTACACCCAGGGCACAAGGCAGAGGAGACAGTTTGACAGCCAGGAAGGAGAAATAGCTGAAGGAGCCAGGGAAGAGTTCCCATGAGACGATCTCCTTCAACGTTTTCGATTCCGTCGCGGAGTTTGGTGGGGGGAGGAGCGGGAGAATCACCTGACAGCGTTCAGTCACAGTGTTCGGGTCTCAGGCACTTAGATTGAATCTGTGACTCAGAAGGGAAGTGGGAGTTTAGCGGTGTCTGACCTTTGAGAATGGAGATGCTTCTCACTTGCTTGGCTTGATCTTCATCCTTGCACATGTGATGTTTTGAGGAAGCTTTTCCAGGGGACAGTTTCGTCAGTATTGTTATATCGTCATTATAGGTTCATATCGGTGGTAACCCTTTATCAAACTGTAGTCGTTTTCCTCCTGTATCCCATTTTGATGCTCTGATAATGAGCTCGAGTACTTCAGTGAAGGTCAGTGGGGAGATGGTGCACCCCGCCATGCTGCCTACTTCCACTGGTTGCCAAGCTGTGGTGAATTCTGGTGTTGTGAGACAAACCTGCAATTCCCAGAAGCAGTGTTTTACCAGATTTGTTATTATTGCAGGCATCTGAAAGAATTCAAAAGCAGTCCACAGTAGGGAATGAGGAACTGCTCCACATGCGTTGGCCCGGTTGAGGAACAAGACATGCAGATCCTTTCCTTCTTTATTAGCCATCTGGATTTGATGCCACATGACGCTGGTATGTTCAAGGTGTCCCGAGAAGCCTGCTATGCCAGCCTTTTGGATTGACGTATCAATGAAATTTGTTTGTTTCAGATACTTTGTAATCCTTGCGCCAAAATGCTGAAAAAGATCTCGCCTTCTACGTTCAGAATGTTTATTAGCGCAACTGTTGTATGGTGGACGAATACTTTTCTTTTCGGATCAGAATTCCACCCGCGCTTTCCCAGGCTTTGGGGATCGCTTGCTAATCCCACGCAGCCCTCATGTTTCTCCAGAGAAATTTCAGAACATCCGGGGCTTATTAGTAGACGCAATATGGAACACCGTTAGGGACTGGCGCTGATACCGACCTTGCCATCTTCACTGCCTCATCCACCTCACTCAGCTTGGGAGGGCTGCTGGTAAATTGATGTGAGGGTGAGGTTGATGGAATGTCAGCTGGGACAAGTATCGGTTCATCTTTCAGCTCACCAGTGTGGATGGTTCTGGGATGTCTTTCAACCTCTTATAAAACAAACCGAGATTGTGCACGATATTGTTACGTAGAATATATCCACGTGGTGAAATAGATTGAAATCAGTCCGCATGACCTTTTGTTTAAAGCGGAGAGAGCAAGGTTGCCAATGGCAAAGGTTTTCAAATGTTCCGGGGAGAAAGCAAGACACTGGGGTTAAGAAGGACAATACATCAGTCATGATATCAAGAAAAACTTCCAGTGAGCGCCCTTCCCGAAGGCGTCTTGTTAAGGAGAGAGCTCAGACGAAACTGATCTTCTTACTCTGACCGTTTGAACGACTGTGGATGCTGTCTTTCGTCGATTCTATCGTGGTTATTTTTCTATTACGGATTTATTGAGTTTCCTAGCAAGAGAATGCATCTCGTGGTATATAGAAACGTATATATACTGATACCGCCACACGGTTTCTTTGGCTGCCGAAGTCCAGGCAAAGTACTCTCCGGTCCCCCCAAAGCTACTGAGATTGAGAAGGCTCGATTCCAAACCAAATCCCGATTGGTTTTGCTGCTGTGTAATTTGCAACCCTGTTAAATAAATAGTGCCATGAAATAACAGACAGCATATGATTAAAGAGATTATATTTATGAATCTTAACTTTGAGATGGAATCCTAGTGTATGTGATGGAATCTGTTGCTTCTAGAACCGTGTCTAAACCGAGAGAGAGAGAGAGAGAGAGAGAGAGAGAGAGAGAGAGAGAGAGAGAGAGAGAGAGAGAGAGAGAGAGAGAGAGAGAGAGAGAGAGAGAGAGAGAGAGAGAGAGAGAGAGAGAGAGGAGAGAGAGAAGGAGGGAGAGAGCGGGGGGGGAGTGAGAGGTGAAGTTATGTGATGTAAAATTATGTTCTGGTTTCACTGCAACATGTTTTAAATATGCAAGTACACAGAGACAGACACAGTTAGAGGCAAGATGGATTCGCTCAATGAAAGTCTGTCCATGGTTTAAACTTTCAGTAGCCCAAACGGGGTGAGTTGAGATCGATCCTGTGTATTGATAAATGACTCCCACAAGTTTTATGCAACTTGAGCAAGTTTGCAGGAAAGGAAGAGAGGAGAGATGGATTTGAAACTGAAGAAACCTAGTGACAAGGAGATCACTGTTTGGACACTCTCTGTAAGTAGCCCGTGAGGGTGAGTTTGTTTCCATTCGGCTACGAAAGGCCGATTGTCCCTTTGTTAATCCACAGGAGTGGAAGTGAAACCCCATTTTTTTCGGGATCAATAAAGTATGTCTGTCTGTCTGTCTGTCTGTCTTGGTGAGGGGAACTCTTCTGTGAGTACCACGTGTGTGTTCACCCTTTGTCTGCGTGTGGTACTTCACTGAAGCATTGTCGCCCTGTGGCAAATCACTGTTATTTCGTATGTAGTGGAACTGGATAAGTGGTTATCAGATTGCGTGTTTGGGGTAACCTTGTTGAATCAACCGATGTGTCGACTATTGCCTGTGTGGTGGTTCACTTGACGATGTCCCCCCTTGTGTTAACCTGCTTTTAGTGATGTTTCGTGTCAGGAGTCAGAGGACAACGGGAAGATCGACGACACCTTCTCGTTTGGATTAAAAACATCCGTCTTTCACTTCAAATTCTGTACATTTCGGTTGAACAGAAATTTCTTACATACCATAGTAAGAATGTAACTCCTGCCAGCTGAGCTTGAATGGGTTTGGTAACTTTATTTTTTACACAACTATATATGCATAACCCTTAGCTTACCTGGTTTAAGTTACTATATTACGTAGTTACTAATAAAATAGTGATTGTTAACAGCAAAACCAGACTCCGGGTGTGTTCTATTACTGCTGAAACTTTTACAATGTTGTGTGCACGTAGGAGGTACGTTCCCCAGGGTTGCGTGCACGTTAGTGATATTTTCCAGTGTTGCAGGTGCGTAACACGACCAAGCTGAACAGTCTTCTAATACCTCAGCATAAACCATCTTTTGCTCTCTCCATTTTCTCTATATTCTTTAAAATTTTCTTATTCTCGAATTTCTCTATCGTTCGAGACCGAACTGTCGTATTGCTATAACAAAGTTGTCATTTTCCTGCCACATTTCTAACTGGACTTTTACCAAGCTCCCTCAACATCGACAATTCCATCACCTTTGTGTCGTCTGCAAGAGAATTTATGATTCACGCCGACTTTCATCCATGTCAAACGCCAGAACATTTCCAACAATTGTGTCAAATAGAATGTCTGCCCTCCAGCACTTCCCTCTGGACTCTACTTAGAGCAATGTTATCCAGTGCAACTCAGCCTCATGCTCAGCCCACTGGAACGAGTCCTTCTCAAAAGTCTTAATTCCAGTCTAATCCCAACTGTCTTCACGGTTCGACTGTCCCTACTAATGGGACAATTTACAATGACCAATATACATGTGAACACATAGGTGTTTGGTTTGTGGGAGGAATCAGGAGTACGCCGATGACACCCGGCGGTCACGCTGTACAGAGAGCGGCGGGAAATGAGTAGAACGACAGATAATCAACCGGAGGAGAGAGGCCAAGCTAAGAGGGAATCAATCAATAAATAGAAATCATGTGCCATTTCCTCCGCAATCACCTTCCCCACATACCGAAAGTAGTCAATCCAATTAGACAGGTAGGACCGCAACTACAGAAAGTGTCCAAGAATTTCTTTAATTTCCCAGATGCTTTGCGATGAGGATTGCTGCTAGGGACGCACGACAGATCTCCAAAGAACTCCGCTGCAAGCGGAGACTTGAGTCTGTTCAGTGTAACCAGTCTTCCTGAAGGGCTCGAAGGCTGGGGCTCCTGGAACCAATAGCGCTCGCCAGAGGAAAGAGACCGAGCTACATCGGGCGAACCTGAGCAAGCATTAGGGCCGCACGGTATACCGGCAGGGCACCAAGATGGTATTGCGATGGTGATGTCAGGGCATCGCATGCAATTAAGTGTAGAATCTCCATTTTGAACTTAAGGAGACATTACAGGGAAACAGTGAAGAAAGTAAACTGTAAGGAGCAGAGTGGAGGCAGACAGGGGATACTCCTTATCATGTTGTTGCATGGAGGGGCGGAGAGCGGGAGCTACTCAGGGACGTCCACAGCCCAATGGAACTGCACATGCTACTGACGAAATTGGAGATTTTGGGGCGTCACTTCAGATTAATGCTCTCCTGATAACGCCGGGATAACTTTGCCATTAGACGGAAGGGGGATTTCACCGTCTCCTTGAACTGTAGCCTGAACCTGATTTGGGCCACGGCGTAAAGAGCCGTGTTGGTGCAGCCGCTCAGGAGTTGAAGCATGTAACCCAGTTCACGCGGACTATACGGAGGAGAAGGGTCAACATAAAAATCCACGATCTCCCATACGGAAAACACCGTCAGCAGCGCCCACAGCAGGATGAAATTCCCCGACATCACCAGCAGTAACAGGAGCGTTTGCCTGCGGTTCTTCATCTCTGGATCGGCGGGCGTCTCGCCATCGCGAGAAACATGGAGTCTCCTCCGGGCTCGGCTGGCCACTAAGACGTGCCTGATGGTTAAAGTGTTTAACAGGAGAATCGAAAGAAAGGGGAATACTGGGGCGAGGAAGGAATGAATCAGCAGAAACGCTGCCTCCTGAGATAGGGAAAAACGAAAAGAACGCATACAGAGCACGGACAACGTTAACATCGAATATGTCCCATCGAGCAAAAAGTATCAGAATATGTTCTTTACGCATCTCAGCAGTCATTGTCCTCCAGAACCAGAGCCGCCGCTCCACCGGTGCAGTATTTTCGTTTCAACTTCTGAAAACAAATGGCGACAAACCGATCAAAGGTGAAACTGACGGTGAACCAGACAGTACAATCCGTGGCGGCGTAGAGCAGGACAGCATGGATATTACACACGGGCACACGTAACGACCAGCCGAAAACCTCAAATGGCATGTAGGTCCCCGGAATCTTGCTCAATAGCAGATCGAAGAGAACGACGAGCTGATCCGCTGCTACCATGGCAACCAGGTACCTTGTGACACCTTTGGAGAGACCGCACTTTTCCCGCGACAGGATGACGATTGTCACCATGTTCACTGTGCGGAGGGAAGTAAAGACCACTAACATATACTTGGATTGAAACATTCTCTGAAAGCAATTATTTTAATCGACTGGACATCCGCGTGCAGAGATGAACTTGGAATTAATGCATCTGCTGAGGAGATTACCGCGAACCATTATTGTCGTTAGTGATAATAATATGCTTGTGGTTCAGGAGAAGGATAGGTATCACATTGAAACCTTTCTAATATTGAAACGGCCGAGATATCGTGGACATGGAGAACGTAGCTTCTGTAGTGGGGGAATCGACAAATTGAAGACGAGGCTTCACGATAGAAAGACTTCACTTCTGAATAGAGTTGGGTAGAACTTTCTTTCGACCGAGTCCAGTCAATTTGTGGAATTACATGCGACAGACTGTTATTGGAACCATTGCTGCAAAGAGTGATATGCTCTTGATTCGTCGGGGCGTCAATTGACATGGGGAGTGGGCTCCAGAATCTAGTTGAGAGTGATAATAAATCAGCTATGATGGAATGGCGGAGAAGGCTTGGTGCTCGAATGGCCGAGATCAGCTCCCGAGCCTTACGGGCTAAGCAGTGATATCAATCGATGGCTGGAATGTATTCTGACCTTTGACGTCAGAAGAAGGAGCTGAAAACGGGATGCGATAATGAACTGATGAATGTGCCAAGCGTCACTGTTTATAGAGATCAACTTCACACAACTGTTAACACGAGAGAACATTAGAGCAGAAGAACCGAAGAAGAAGGAGCTAGAATAGTCCATCTGTTCGGACTGGCATGCTCCGCCATTGAAGATGATCATGGCTGACTTGACTCTGGACATACCTCCATCCACCTGCCTTTTCCAGCAAATCCTTTAATACCACCACTACGAAAAAATCTATCCACTTATTCTCTGGGCAGAGAATTGCACACTTGCTCTACCCTCTGGTAAAAGCAGTTCCTTATCATCTTCGTCCTGAATTCACTCTTCGGAAGCTTCAGCGTATATCCTCTAGTTCTAGTCTCAGCTTCCACTGGAAGCAACTTCCTGCCCTTGTCTGATCTGTCCCTTTCGAAATTTTATGTGTTGCCAAAAGATCGTCTCTGATCCTCCTGAATTCCAGTGTGTACCGTCCCCCGCGACTCAGACTCTCCTCACAGTCTCGCCACCTCATCTCTGGCATCAAAATGGTGAAACGAGTACAACACCAGTAAATCCCTCCTCAAGTCAGGAGACCAGACAAGCACGCAGTACGTCAACTGCCGCATCACCAGTGTCTTGTGCAGTTGCAGCATAATCTACTATCTCTTAAATTCACCCCTGTATCAATGAAGGCCAATATCCCATTTCCCTTCTTGTTAGCCTGCTGCTGTTGCAAACTAATCATTTGTGACTAAAGAACAAACACTCTTAAGTCGCTCCACACGGCAACATAATGCAATCGTTTACCACTTAATAACATTCTGTTCTTCCATTTGTCCTTGCCAAGTAGAGGACCTCGCCTTTAGCAACATTATACTCGTGTCCCCTGGTCTAAGATTTCAGTGGACTGCGGGAAGATACAAACTTGTTACAAACAGCGACTTTACCTGATGTACCTGATTCCTCCTCCCACCCCCTTCTACTCTCTTGATTTACAATGTCACCCTTGCTTCATCTTTTTTTTCCCCTTATGCTTTTATCTCCCTCTCCTGTCTCCAACTTACCGCCGTCCTCCTCATTCCATTCATAAACTTGCCTTTCACATCCAATTCCAGTCCCGATCCTGCAGCGTTTCCTCTCTGAGCTCAAACATGGCCCTTGTATGTTTGGAACCTGGCAAACAACCTACCTTCGACGTTTATAATTTAACAAGCCCGTATGTCGTCGGCCGCGCTATCTATCTATCTATCTATCTATCTATCTATCTATCTATCTATCTATCTATCTATCTATCTATCTATCTATCTATCTATCTATCTATCTATCTATCTATCTATCTATCTATCTATCTATTTGTTTGTTTATTTATTCCCAGGCCTTTCTGATTCCGCTCTAATTCTCCTTATTCGACTGAAATATTGCTGCGTCGGACTGTATTTTTTCGTATCATATTGCAAATTGAACTCAACTATATTTTGATTACTGCATTCTAAAGGTTCGTGTACCTTAAACTCCATAATCATTTCCGATTCATTTTATTGCACACAATCCAGTGTAGATCATCCACCAGTCGGCTTTAGGACAAGCTGCAAAAAAGCAAGCCAAACCCAATCGAGCTGCCTGTGGAAAAATCCCATGACTAACATACATTACCCTTGAGACACACATTTTTCCAGTTGAAATCTGTCTTCTGTATTGCAGCTGCCGTCGGGAGGCCAGTATACCCCATACACCTGTTACCCCGGTAGATTCAGTTATTTTCAGGCCAAATAACGGAATGGGATTTGACAGCAGAACGATGGTTGTTGGCAGACAGGGTGATTTGACTTTCTCAGAAATAGATAAAAAATCTTCAGGAAGAATAGACCCCAGAAATTAATGTAACTGTCGCAAGATATTAAATGAGGTTAAACTAGATGAGTGGTGAACTTATACAGCTGTATAAGATGATGAGACGCATTCATCATTTGGATAATCAGAGGCTACATCCCAGCCATAGGGCACAGCTTTAAACTGCTGGAAGGAGGTGTAGTGAGAAGTCATGTTATGTTTTTTTTTCTCGCGATGATTGGTGAGTGCGTGGAAAGGGCTGACGTTGTCGGTGGTGATCGCGGATACGATAAGGGATTTTAAGAGTCTCCTGGATAGGGATGCGGAGCTTAAAAAAATAGAGGTCAATCGGTAACACGAGGTAATTTATGATGCACTAAAATATTCGGCACAGCATTGACGTCCGAATTTTCTGTATTGTGTTGCAGATTTTCTATGTTTATATAATGGCTAACTGATCTTTTCTGCTTGTAAAATGAACATATCCTTCCATTTTCCTCATAGGCACAAATCTGTCTCGGCTTCTTTGAAAGGCCACTTATCCTTGTATCTCGACAACACACCAGGAAGTGCATTCCATCTGCCCACTACTCCCTTTGTAAAAGGCTTGCCCTTTAGAGTGAATTTCAAACTACCGCACGAAAATTGCCCGGCACTTTGTGTACGTTTTTAAACAAATGCTTTTTTGTGTCATCTGCAAGGATATTAATGAGCCTATTACATTAAGCATGGAATGTTCTTTATGCGTTGTGATTAAATTGCGATTTCTGGGTTCCAACATAAAATCTCTGCATTATAATCTGTCACCTGCTGGCGGCATACAAATCTACGCTTTTATGTTTGCAGATGAGTGAATCAAACAACACAGTTACTGAATTACATGTCCACGAACAGGTGCTTCGACCAAGCAGAACATTTTTATAATACCTCAGCATAAACCATCTTTTGTTCTCTCCATTTCCTCTATATTTTAAAAAATATTTCCTATTCTTTTGTTTCTCTAACGTTCGATACTGAACTGTCGTATTAGTATGACACAGTTTTCATTTCTCCGGCCGCATTTCCAACTGGACTTTTACCAAGCTCCCTCAACACGGAGAACTCCAACACGTTTGTGTCGTCTGCAAGAGTACTTATGAGTCAAGCCCATTATAATCCAAGTCAAACGCCGGAACATTCCCAACAATTGTCCCATGCATAATGGTTGCCCTCCACCACTGCCCTCTGTACTCTAATTGAAACCGTGCTATCCAATGCAACTCAGTCTCATGTCTCACCCTACCGGGACCAGTCCTTCTCAAAAGTCTTACTTCCAGTCTAATCCCAACGTCCGGCCCTAGGTGTTTGGTCTGTGGAAGGAATCGGGACTACGCCGAGGACACCCAGGCGGTCACGCTTCACAGACAGCGGCGGGAAATGAGTAGAACGGCGGATAATCAACCGGAGAACGAGAAAGGCCAAGCTACGAGGGAATCAATAAATAAATAGACATCATGTGCCCTTTCTTCAGCAATCAACTTCCCCACATACCGGAAGTACTCAAACCAATTCGAAAGGAAGGACCACTACTACAGAAATGTCCATGAATCTCTTTAGTTCCACAAATTTTGCGATGTGGATTGCTGCTAGCGATGCACGATTGGACGTTCCGCTTTACAAGTGCTAGTTATTAAATTATTCTCGAGGAGGTAGATAGACCTGCAAAGGACTCCGTTAAAAGCGGAGACTTACAGTCTGTTCACGATAACCAGTCTTCCTCAACGTTTCAAAGGCAAAGGCTCTTGCAGCCGATAGCCCTCTCCAGAGGAAAGAGATGAAGCTACATCGAGCGTACCTGAGCAGGCATTACCGATGGGAATGCCGTGTGCCGTATGCCGCACGGAATACCGACAGGGCACACCGGTTGTAATGCGATAGTGATGTCAAAGCTTCACATGCAAATAATGGTAAAATCACACAATTGGTGGTACTGAGGGAGACATTACAAGGAACCCGTGATGAAAGTAAACAGGAAGGTGCAAAGTAGAGGCAGACTGGGGATCCTGTGGCTGCACAGTGGGGTGGAGGGCGGGAGCTATTCAGGGACGTCCACAGCGCCAATGAAACCGCAGATGCCACTGACGAACAGGGATATTTACGGCGGTATGGGAGAAGCGTCAATGAGGATTAATACTCTCCTGACAACGCCATATGAACTTTGACATTAGTCGGAAGGGTGATTTCACCGTCTCCTTCAGCTGAGCCCTGAACCTGGCCTGGACCACGGCATACAGGGCCGTGTTGGTGCAGCAGCTCAGAGGTTGCATTATGTAGCCCAGCTCCCGCAGATAATACGGGGGTATCAGTAAAACGGAAAGACTGAGGATCTCCCATACGGAATACACCGTCAGCAGCGCCCACAGCAGGATGAAATTCCCCGACATCGCCAGCAGTAACAGGAGGGATTGCCTGCGGTTCTTCATCTCGGGGTCGACGGGCTTTTCTCCATCGCGAGAACCACGGAGTCTCCACTGGGCTCGGCTGGCCACGAAGACGTGTCTGATGGTTAAAATGTTTAACAGCAGAATCAGGATAAAGGGTAATATTGGGGTGAAGACGAAATGAATCACCAGAAATTTTGCCAGCTGAGGTGGGGATAATATACGGTAACTGCTAGAACACAACAGGGACGTACTTAATACCGAATATGACCCTTTGAGCAAAAAGTACCAGAAAATGTTCTTTACGCAGCTCAGCACAGTCACTGACCCCAGAACCAGAGCTGCCGCTCTCCCGGTGCAGTATTTTCGTTTCAGCTTCTGAAAACAAATGGCGACAAATCGATCAAAGGTGAAAGTGACCGTGAACCAGACAGAACAGTCCGTGGCGGCGTACAGCACGACGGAGTGGATATTACACACGGGAACACGATGCGACCAACGGAAAATCTCTTCTGGAATGTAAGCCACCAGAATCTTGCTCAAAACCAGATCAAAGACAACGACGAGCTGATCCGCTGCTACCATGGCAACCAGGTACCTTGTGACGCCTTTGGAGAGACCGCACTTTCCCCGCGACAGGATAACTAATGTCACCACGTTCACTGTGCGGAGAGAAATGAAGAGCATTAACACTCATTTTGATGGAAACAGTGTATTATTTTATGGACAGCACGTCCGAGAGCAGAGGTGAATATGGAATTAATATTTCTGCTGAGGAGATTATCGGGAGCTATTACTAAATCGGTAGTGTATATAACGTGCTTGCTGAAGTTCAGTAGAATAAGGGGAATCTCACTGAAACATGTCGAATATTGAAAGGCCGAACTATCGTGGACTTAGAGAAGTAGCTTCTGTAGTTGGGGAGTCTGCATTTGAAGACGATATTTCACAATAGAACGACATCCTTTTGGATCAGAGATGATCCAACTTTCCTTACACAAATACTGGCGAATGTGTGGAATTTTTCGCCGCAGACGGCTACGGGGGACGGTTCATTGGAAACTTTTTCAGCGGAGAGTGATAGGGTTTTGATTCGTCGGGGTGTCAGTGGATACGGGGAGTGGTCGACAGAATGTGATTCAGAGGGATGATAAAACAGCAATGATGGAGAAGGCTCGGTTCTCGAATGGCTAAATTCAGCTGCCGTGTCCTGTGGGCTAATCAGGGATATTAATGAATAGTTGGAATGTATTCTGATCTTTGCCGTCAGAAACGGGAATTGAGACCGAGAGGGTTTAAGAGAATAATAAAGTGATTAATATGCCATGTAATACGGGAATAGAATTTCAGGTCCCCTCAGCTGTAAACACGAGAGAAAATGAAAACATAAGAAGATTAGCAATAGTATCAGGAATAGTCCATCTGTTCGAGCAGGCATGATCTGGCAATGAAAGTGATCACGGCGGATCTAGAAACAGAAACATAGAAAACCTACAGCACAATGCAGGCTCTTCGGCCCACAAAGTTGTGCCGAACATGTCCCCAACTGAGGAATGACGAGGCTTACCCGCAGCCCTCTACTATTCTAACCTCAAAATAACTATCCAAAAGTCTCTTCAAAGGCCCTCTCGTGTCCGCCTCCACCACCGTAGACAGGCAGCTCATTCAACATACTCACAACTCTCTGCATTACAAAAATTCCCATGACATCTCCGCTGTACGTACTTCCAAGCACTTTAAACCTTTGTACTCTTATGGCAACCATCTTCAGAACATGGAAAAACCCTCTGATTATCCAAACGATTAATACCTCTCATCATCTGATAGAACTCTATCAGGTCATCCCTCATCCTTCGTCGCTCCAAGGAGAAAAGGCAGACTTCATTCAACCCGTTTTCATAAGGGATGTTCCCCAGTCCAGGCAACATCCTTGTAAAGCTCCTCTGCTCTGCACCGTTTCTGTGGCTTCCACATCCTTCCTGTACCAAGGCGACAAGAACTGAGCAAAGTACTCCAAGTAGGGTCAAACCAGGGTCCCATATCGCTGCAATATTACCTCTCAGCTCCGAAAACGAATTCAACTATTAATGACGGTGAATACACCATGTGCCTTCTTAACTACAAAGTCAACCTGCGCAGCTGCTTCGAGCGCTCTATGGACTCGGACCCCAAGATCCCTCTGATCCTCCATTCTACGAACAGTCTTAGCATTAATGCTATCACCTGCAATAATATTTGATCTACAAAAATAAGCCACTTTGGACTGATCTGGGTTGAATTCCATCTGCCACTTTTCTGTCCCGTTTTGCATCTGATCAATGTCCCGCTGTAACCTCTGACAGCCCTCTACACTATCCACATCACCTTCAACCTTTGTGTCACCAACAAATATATTAATCCATCCCTCCACTTCCTCATCCAGGACATTTACAAAATCACGAGGTGTACGGTTTCCACAATCAATCACTGACGCACACAAACTTGTTACCGACCCCCATGCAGAATATGACCTGTCTACAACCACTCTTTGCCTTCGGTGGGAAGCCATGTGCTGGAGCCACAAATCAATGTCCCCTTGGATCCCATGCCTCCTTACTTGCTCAATACGCCTTGCATGGGGTACCTTATCAAATGATTTACTGAAATCCGTACGTTCTGCTTCTGCTCTTCCTTCATCATTGAGTTTCGTCACTTCCGAAAAAAATTAAATCAGGCTCGTAAGGCACGACGTGCTCTTGCCAAAGCCATGCTGACTACTCCTAATCATATTAATCTTCTCTAAATTTAGCATAAATATTGCCTGTCAAGATCATCTCCAGCAACTTACCAACCACTGATCACGCCTACCTATCATTTCCCCATAGCCCTTAATTCTTCTAATATGCAAAAGCCAGTGCCAGCCAGTCTTAAATATACTTATTCAGGTAGCCTCCACTGTTTCTTTTGAGCAGATAATTCCACAGATTCACTGCCCTCTGAGGAAGAAGATCCTCCTCATCACGGTCCTAAATCCACATGCTATTTCCCGTTGATTTGTCTACCCTACCAGTGGAAACAACTTTGCTGCCACAGTCATATCTATCCGTTCCGTAATTTTATATGTTCGCAGAAGATTTCCTCTTATCTTTGAACTCCTTTGCCCCTGATATTCGAACCACCGCATCTCTGGAATCAGCTGGTGAACCACCGACACAGACAGTTTATCAATCTTCAAGTCGGGAGACCAGAACTGCACAGTACTCCGGATGCCGCCTCACCAGTACCTTGTGCAGTTGCAGCATGACCTCCCCGCTCTGAAATTCAATCCCTCTGGCAAAAAAGACGAACATCCCATTTGCTAGGCTGTTGCACCTGCAAACCAAGCTTTTCTAATTCAAGCACAAGCACTCCAAAGTGCCTCCGCACAACAGCATACTGCAATCGTTTACTATTTAAATAATATTCTCTTCTTCTATTTGTCCTTCCCAAGTGGATGACCTCGCATTTACCAACTTTGCACTCAGTCTTCCAGACGCTGGTACTTTCGCTGAACATATTAATATCCCTCGGCACTCTTTCTCTAATGGCAGTGTTGATGACCACGTGGCCTCATGCTTTTAACTGGTGAGGCGTTGGAGCTACTTATTTATTTGTTTAATTAATTCCGTTAATACTATATTCTGCTATCATACTTGACCTACCAAAATGAGCGACGTCACACTTGTCTGTGTTGAACTGCATCTGCCTCGTCTTAGGGTAGTTTTGCATTCTATCAATGTCCCGCTGTAATCTCTGGCCGACCTCCAGAATATCCACAATAATCCAACCTTTGTGTAATCAGAAAAGTTGCTAACCCATCGCTCCAATTCCTCGCCCAGGTTATTTGTTAAAGTCACGAAGAGTAGGGGTGCCAGGACAGATCCGTGAGGCACACCACTGCTCAACGACCTCAATGCAGATAATGACAGTCTACAACAACAGTTTTCCTTCTGTGGGCAAGACGTGTCTATATCCCCATAGCAATGTCCCCTTTGAGCACATACCTCCTTACTTTCACAATAACAATTGCATGGGGTACCTTATCAAATGCAGTCAGCCGATGTTTGCTGTAGCGATACCGGTTGGAAAGACTTGTCTTTCAATAAGCGAGTCTTTCGGAGACAGGTATGGAAGAGAAGCTGACTTATATTTCTCAACGTAATCATGAGGTAGAGACAAGACACTTACCAGGAAGAGCTACAATGGCGAGCATAGGGTAGTAAACCACTTGAAATGTCCCCAGCGCCATACTGACTCCAGAGTCCAACTTCAGGTTATTGACAAAATATTGCAGCGCCCAGAAAACATTCTTCGGAATTCCCGTAGCATTGCGCGATGTATTTTGAAGATTATGATCCATTGCTGAGAGAGTCCAGATTCCTGTTCACGATCCAGACTCTGTATCCTCTCTCTGCAGCCGCTGATCTCTGATCGCGTAGACTGTCGGCTCTCACCGAAACTGTCGTGTGAGGAATTCTGTACATACTAATAGTGCAGGCAAACAGTAGCCACACCTCCGTGGTGACGTCGTCAATCCCCACGGATACTCCAATAATTTGTTTAATTGGTATGACAGGTGCAGTGAACCTTTTTTGTTTTCAAATCTTCGGAGAAGACGTACAGACGCAGATTGGAAGTGTATCTAATAATCCCAGCAGTCGGCTGTCCACGGATATATGCCGTTTCTGTAAATAGACACACAATTGAAAATTATTGGCACACAGTTAGACACTGATTTACAAACAGTCTTGAAAGGAAGGTACACACAGAAAATAATAATAAAAAATGAAACAAACAATAATGATGATATAAATAGATTTAAAATAATTATTGACTAGATAGTTCTTTACAATTATAGTTGCATAGGTAGTTTGAAAATGATATCGAGTTAGCTAATTCTAAAATAATGATTTTCAGAAAATGAGTTTTGCCAAGCGACAAATCGGGTATTCGGGTGATTTAGGAGGAGAGGACTTCAATCGGCACGGGCATAAAAGGCTAAAAGGCGACAGCGGGTGAAAAACAGCTTTGGCCAGAGACCAGGTGGCTTTTCTCGTTTGTTTGCAGGGGCAACTGCAGTATCCATCGTCTGAATGGAGCGTCAAGCAGGTGATCTTCAGGCTTCTGCTCGCGGAGGCGTCAGCTCAATGAGTCTTTCGTCAAAGCAGGCAAATAGAAGAGAAACACTTGGCTATGAGAATTTTATTTCCTTCCCTTCTTTATATCTGATCAGATTGGATAACAGAGATGCCAAGCAGGATAGTTGAATGCTTCTGTTGCGGAATCTGGGATGGCATAGAGAACTCTAGTTACCCTGACGACGATATATGCGAGAGCTGCGTTCAGCTGTAGCTTCAAACAATCCGCGTTAAAGAGCTGGAGGGGGAACTGGACGAGCTCCAGATCATTCGGGAGGCTGAAATGGCGATGGACAGGACATACAGTGAGAACAAACAACTCACTTCAGCCAGAGGCATTCCAGGCAGGCGGTAAGGCGTATCAACATATCAAGGGAGATTTTGAATTCAACTGGGCTGTTCATTGATCTTACCTCAGCTGGATGGAATCTACCTTTGAGCATCCAGGTGAATAAAGAGGAATGTTCGTAATGGGAGCGGATCTTCATCTATTTAGACGGCTTAAACGATGTAGACAGAGTTCGTGGAGGGGAGATTGTTCAGCATCACGGATGATGCTGACATTACCTCAGCCCACCACCGAATGGAGAATTGTACTGGCGACAAGAGACTGCTAGAACATGATCAAAGAATTGAATGGACACTCCAAAGGACCTGAGCCTCGTCATGAATTAGAGGTGACTCTGGCCCTTCTTGTACACAGCCTCTGTGCTGGGGCTTCACTCAACTCTGTCATCCAGGTCACCCCCAGGTACTTGTATGTCCTCACCACATCCACGTCCCCACCATCAATAGTAACAGGGAGTAGTGCGGGCTTCGTCATCCTGAAGTCCATCCTATCTCCTTTGTTTTACTGATGCCAAGCGGCAGATGGTTCAGCTTGCATCAATTGACAAAGTCCTCCACCAGAGCACTGTATTCGACCTCCCGTCATCCATTTACACACCCAAATATTACAGAGTCAGCAGATCATTTCAGCAGATGACATAACCTAGTGTTGTATTGGAAGTCCGATATATACAGGGTAAAGAGGAAGCGAGCCGGTATAGTTCCCTGAGGGCACATAGTGCCGCTTATAGCCCTATCTAAAGCACAGCTCTGAAGCCGCACAGACTGTAATCTGCCAGTCAGGGAGTCCATTATCCAGGAGACAATATATCCGGGTAAGATGTTTTTTTATGATGAATCAGTAAAACGTTGCTGAGGATTTAAAGAGCCGTGTAGAACTTATTTAGCCTCCTGAATGATTAGAATTTTGGTCAGCCATCTTGCTCTGACGTCAATGTGCCGGACCAACCCAAGTCTTCTCGCGATGATCACATGTACATACTTGATTTCGGTACCATTCACCTGAACAGGAGCTTGTGGATGAGCTCCGACATTCCTGAAGTCAATATCTAGCTCTTGTGTTCTGCCGCCACTGAAGGAAATCTGAACTATTCATGGAAGATGCAAAGTTACAACGGGGAATCCTACAAAAGTACTGGATATGACCCAGTGCACTCCGGGTTCAGCCCTGACCACCGATCAGCGTATCTGCACTGAGCGCTGTCGCTCTAAAACAACATCCAGCATGAAGGAGCCCCAGCTCCCAGGTCATGATCTCTTTTCGCTATTGCCGTCATGTAGAGGGACCAGGGGTGCCCATGTCCCTCACTACCAGTTTTGAGAACAGTTGTTATGGACGCGATTATCTCGCTGTTGATCTCGGGGTACGAACCTCACTCAATTTCACCCGTTGGATCACTAAACTGTTCCCACAGCCTATGGATGCATATTAAAACACTCTTCATCTCCTTCTCGATATTTATTGCGTATTGACTTGTTATTACTATTATTATTAATGTCCATAGTTTATCTTTTGCATATTGTTGTTTTGTGTGTTTTTGTACGTCTTATTCATTCAATCTATAGCGTTTCTTCTATTAAATATGTATGCCCACAAGAAAACGAACCTCATTTATGTATATGGTGGCATAAACCCGCTCCCACAATGCATTAACTTTGAACATTGTAAACGTAATTTTGTACTGTCTTGCTTTCGCTACACCAAGCGGAGAGTAGATGGCCTTGTGGCGCCATGAGTGAGCAAACGGATGAATAGTAAAAAGCCTTTAAAATAAAGCGGCTCCAGCACTCAGAAAATCATTCCGCTATGAGCCTCTGCACCAGGCGTCTTCAGGACGACTAACTGAGTTGGAACTGTCCCAAGAGAGGCACTAACGATTACGGCAAACAGGTGATGACTGGAGAGCTTGGCAGTGGTGATGGTTGAGAAGAAATGGATGTTGGCTTCTGCGGTTAGTCCATGCACAACAAGTGCATAGATATGGAATTACTGAAAAATATTACAAAAGCACAGGAAATGGCATCACATGATAATCCCATCTGCATTAACAAAGTTAATGTTCCACCATCTCCAATCCTCTGACCCTTCCTATGTCTGGCTGCAGCCGATGGAAAACGTCCCTCTCTGAAGTTATCCTCCTCTCACTTTATGTATCTGCGTTCTGGTATTTGACATATTCAGCTTTGCAGAAGTCTGATTGTTCGGTGCCTGTGGAAAGTGTTCATCCTCCTTGAAAGTTGTGTTGTTTTTCAACATTGAATCGCATTGGATTTAAGTTGCCTTTTATGAAACTGATCCACAATATAAAGACACGTCGTGTCAAAGTGAAAACAGAAACAAAGTGATCGAAATTGCATACAAATGGAAACACAGAACCATTGATTGCATCGGTATTCACCGCCTGAAGTAGAACACACCAAATCATCACTGATGCAGCTAATTGTTTTAGAAGTCACATAGTCCAAGCAAGGTGGTCACATTGATACTGCTGGTGAGACAGTATCCTTGCAAAAACTACACCACTGAGACAAAAGTACACGCCAAACAGTTCTGCGAAATTCTTATTGGCAAGCACAAGTCAGGAGATGGGTACAACACATTTTCAACGTCACTGTTCAAGTACATTTAATCATCAAGAAATGGCAAGAATATGGCACAGTTGTAAGTCTACGCCGAACAGGCCGCCCTCAAAAACTGAGTGACCGTGCAAGGAAGGGACGACTGTGGGAGGCCACTAAGAGACCTACAACAACGCTGGAGAAGATACACGTTTCAGTGTTGGAGATGGCAAAGGCTGTGCATCCTATAACTGTAATCCTGGTACTTCAGCAGCCGCAGTGTTATGGGGGATGGCAAAGAGAAAGCCACTGTGGAAAGAAACACTCACATGAAACTTTAGCTAGAGTTAGCCAGAAGGCATGTGGGAGAATTTGAAGTCAGCTGGAAGAAGTTTCTGTGGTCTGATGAAACAAAGTTGAGAATTTTGGCTTATGGGAAACACAGCTAATGGTATGTCTCACAGAAGGCATAAACACCGCTTCGCATCAGAAAGATACCGTCCTGACCGTGAAGCATGGTGATGGCGGCATCTGGCTGTGAAGCTTGTGAAGGTAGCGGGCAAAATGAATGCAGCAAAACACAGCTGGAGGACAGCTAGAAGCAGTTTGCAAGAGAGCCAGGACTTCGGAGAAGATTTGTTCAGCAGCAGGACGAATGCCACAAGCATAAAGCCGATACGGCACAGGAATGGTGATAAGACAAGGCAGTTAAAAAGGTAGGGAGAGGAGAAAAAGGCGAGCTGGAACGTGATAAGTGAAGACAGGTGGGTCGGAGCGGTCAGGCACTGGTGAAGAATGAATCTGATAGGAATGGAGAGCTGACGAAACGATAAACGGATGGAGAAGGGAGCACGAGGGAAGTAATAGTCACGTGAGTAGAGGTAAAAGGTTAGTGGGGAATAAAGAAAGAGTGGGGATTGTGGTTCGGTCCAGGGTTAGAGAAAGTTCAAAGTGGGATTAATTTCCCGAGGTACCAGTCCACCGGGGTACAGATGTCTCCACTTCCTCTCTTTTCCAGTCCTTCACCTTCCCCGGCCACCCCCCCCCCCCCCCACATCGCTTCACCTGTTACCTTTCAGATAGCTTCCTTTCCTGCTTCCCATTCATTCCTCGGCCGCCCACATTGTGGGCCCCAGCAGCCCGCAGTCTGTACCTCAAAGCCAGGTAACTCACAATTCCATCTCTGCTCAGATGGCGGAGTCGAGGGATATGGGGAGGAGGCAGGAACATGGTACTGATTGTAGATGATCAGATACGATCACATTCAATGGCTGTGCTGGCTTTATGGGCTGACTGGCCAACACCTGCACCTATTGTCTATTGTCTATTGTCTATTGTCTAAAGCCTGGCACTTGAAGTAGCCATTCTAGTCATTGCTCCATCAAAATCTTTGTAATGGCCATAACATCATAGCTCTCCAAATCTGTCTATGTTTAGGAAAATCTGCATGAAGAATCTCGAATTCTTTAGCTCCACTGACTTCTGATTTATTTTCCTGATCAATACCACAGTCTACAACTTTATTAGATCTACCAAAATGCATGATCATACAGTTCACGAATTCAGTTCTATTGTATTGACTTTATTTCTTCATCGTTCACATAAATGCGGACGAAAAACCTTTACGACTACGGCTAAATGTGAAATGTGTAATAATAGTCATTTATATTAATAACTACATGTCTCTTGACCTATCTGCGTATCGTCTGCAAACTTTGCAACAAAGCCATCAATTCCACCCAAATCATAAACATTTAACGTAAAAATAATCATTGACAACACAGACAACTGTGGACACTATTAGTCAGCTGCAGCCAAGCAGGAAAGGCTCCTTTTATTTCTACTCTTTGCCCTCATGACAATCAGCCATTGTTTTATCTATCGTATGAATCGGAGAGCCTGATGGGATACTTGCCTATTCTCTCGTTTGTCGACATTGACTTTATTTCCCTTCACCTCCCAAAATTGGTTTCGCTTGCCAACAATTGCTAAGAATCTCCAAGGATTGCAGTCATATTCACGGAACACAGTTTCAGCCCGTCGGATCAACCAATCAGTGCCGGGGTCATATCACTCTGATTCCCAGCCCTCCATGTATATCCCCATTTGGTTCTCAATTATACTCTCGTCTCTTTCTCAACCATTCTCTCTGGTATATTTTTACTTACAGTCAACTCCATCCACGTACGTTAAAAAAAAATCCTTCTGCTCCCTACTAAAACTCTCTCTCATCTCACTCTTTTCTATTTTACCTGCTTTTGCTTCTTGCTATTCAGGTCGTTCCTATAACACGGTCTTAGTGAAAACGACTCTTTTTAATCCATCCTACTCCCTTACATGAACGTATGTTCACAAGATTTTGTCTCCCCTATCCAGGATCTCAAAAGACTCTTATCATCCACCTCGTCTACGTCTGTACGTCTGTTCAAATTCAAAAGAAACTTCTGCAAGTTCGTCCCTCATTCTATGAAGTTCCAAGTATCCTACCAGTCTCCATGCCTCAAGCCCTCTAGTGCTGGGTACAAGCCCATCACTCTTTTCTACCCTTGTTCCTGCCCAGCCGCAGCTTTGCATGGTGACCAAATACTGTACTCAGTATTCCGAGTGTGCCCTCATCGACAACTCAAAGAACTGCAACATGATCTCAAAGCGTCTCTGCTGAAATCCCTGTCTGAGCAAGTCTGGCGTACTGAACGCTACTTTTCGATTGCTAACCTGTAATCGTTTTCTGTATGAGATCCTCTGTTTGGGGTTCGAATCTACAGGGCACTCAAAGCTGCTGCGCAGGTTGACTCTGTGGATAAGAAGGCATAAGTTTGTCGTACTGCCTCACAGTTTGTCATCCATCCCCTCATTCCTCTGAACCCACACTGCCCCTTGGTGTTTCCAGTCCTGGGGAAGGATCTCGCTCCGACGTGTCATCTGTTCATTCCCTGACTTAGAAACCAGGACATGGAATATTAGAGCACAGGAAGAGACCCTTCGTCCCACACTGCTGTGCTGACCCATTTGAATTAGTAACATAAGAGCTAACGAATCTTTTCTGCTTGTATAATGAGAATATCCTTCTATTTTCCTCATAGGCACAGGTCTGTCTCGGTTTCGGCAGGCAGCTGTGCAGAGCAAACCGTTGGGTATATTCAGGGCAGTTGTTGATGTTTCTTGATAGGTCAGGGCAAGAAGAGATATTGGGCAAGGCAGGAGATTTGGGCTGAGAAGAAAATTAGTTCAGACATGAAAAAATGGCAAAGCAGACTCGCTGGGCCAAAGTGGCCAAATATCTCCAAGATCTTATGGTGTGATGGTCGAATTGTCAGGATTCTTCGCGGGCACAGAGACTTTGGTGGTGCATACATCCAAATCCTCGCCCGGTTTGATCGGGGGCTGGGTGGTTATGAATGTGAAATACGCGTTAGCAGTCATGAAGAAGATTTGGACGCAGCTGGAATAATGCGGCGGACCGCAGGAGCAAACTTCGACAGTTGGCCAGAAAATCTACGAAAAAAAATGAATAGATGCTGTCTGACCAGTGAGTTTCTACAGCAATTTGTGTGTGATTGTCACAGACCCCCTGACCGGTTTACAGAACCACAGAAATTGAAAACACTCCGGAGTTTGGTATCATATAAACCAATAACGTTTATTCGTATCTAAGTAATGCAGTAATATCAACGTAAATATATCAAACGGGTTAGCATTATATATACATAAGTGCGGAAACAGGAAATAACTAGGCTCTTTCATATCCAGGGGTAAATGGGTACAATCTTACGATATGATGAGGAGAGTTCAGTTCAATTCGAGGTATTTTGTTGAGTAACGTTTGAGAGAGAGAGAGAGAGAGAGAGAGAGAGAGAGAGAGAGAGAGAGAGAGAGAGAGAGAGAGAGAGAGAGAGAGAGAGAGAGAGAGAGAGAGAGAGAGAGAGAGAGGTGATGCCGTCGATTTTCCCGTCGTCTTCCGAAGTCCTGTTGTGGTCACCAACTATGACCATGGTACGTACGAATTATCACCCAGGCAACGATGGACGCACAAATAATTCCCCACCGGTCGCACCTTCTCACACTGTGAGCTACTGATCGATTTCCCCCAATCGAACCTCCGACAACCCCGCCTTCCTATGGTTGCAACAGAGCTCGTCCAATGCCTGTGTTGTGTGTCTCGTGGTGTGTGCGTCTGTGTAACAGCGGAGCTGGCTTTTATCTCTCCATGTTGGACACCAGCTGTCCGTCAAAATGCTCCGTCCTCTACTTTCTGCAGGAACTCTACAAGCGGGCAAGTGACCTTGCGGAAAATGTAAACAAGCTGGCAGAGAAACCATAACATCAACCTTCCGAGCAGTTTCTGTCCCTCTCTCTAAATAGCAACAGAGTTCATAGGGTCTATTCTGGACCCCGTTTCAGACTAGGTTTTCCCCTGACATGTTGATTTAGCTTTCCAAAAGCAGTGGAGCTCTCGTGTTTATGATTTGCTGGTAGTCTCCTCGGGGCATACCTAACTTGAGGAAATTTAAATCCACATTTCAACAGGGGTTCAGTGAGACCCTGTCTCACTGCTCTCCCTCTGGACTAGCAGATTATTCCCTCTCCCACCCTTTTACTTTCACGACCAAATGGCTTCATCTATTACCTTCTAACTACCTTTCCTCTACTCCACTACCTCATCCACTTTTAATTCTGGGGTCTTCCCCCATCCTTTCCAGTCCTGTGGAAAGGTCACTGCACAAATTTTACTGTATATTCAATTTTTGTTGAGTTACTCTGGCATTTTTAAAGAAGATAGTTCACTTTCCATTTTTATTCTCCAACCGAAAATTGTATCTACTCCTCTATTCTGTCATGGCTGATTTAAGATCCCTCCCAACCCCATTCCCCTACCGTCCCCCGTAACCATTGACTGCCTCAATCATGAAAAACCTTTCAAAATCCACTTTAAAGATGCACAACAACACCACCTCTCGTCTCTTCTGTTCAGCTCACTGACCATTATTCTCCAGCTGGAGAATCCATGCCTTCTCTTTTGTCCATTGCCAACAGTCCTCAACTTCTTTCTTCATCGTTTCTTTCCCACTTACTCTTATCTCCTCACAGAATCTAACTGCACCCCCACCCGCTCATTCGCCGGAATTTCCCGTCACTCTGTTTGCCTTACCACCTGTCAGTTTGTAACTCATCCCCTCATTTCCTCATCCCGCTGAACCCTCCCGGGCTATTGCCGTTTCCAATCCCGATGAAGGATCTCGGTCCGAATTGTCATTTGTTCATTCCCCGATTTAGAATACAAAACATGGAGCAGTACTGAACAAGGACAGAGTTTCGGCAAACAATGTCCTGCCGATCCAGCTAAATTAGTTACCAAGTGTGTAACTGATCTTGTCAGCTTACATAATGAGCAAATATTTCCATTAATGTTCCTCATCTGCACATGCCCATCCGTTCTTCTCTTAAAAATCACGAATCATTGTCCTCTTCCACCACACCAGGAAGAGCATTCCATGTACCCACAACTCTCTTGTGAATCTCTTGCCCTTTACACATCATTTGAAATGACCACCCGCCCTACTTTAATTTATCCCACTCTTTTTGCATGTCTCCAAATATATTGTTACGTACCCGTGACACGTGACAGTGGTACCCTTGTCAAGTGACTGGGGTTGAAGTTATACTGGACTTGAGATAATGGTCTTGTGATGGTGGAGTGATGTCATTTTCCCGCCAGTTGAGGTCATGTGACAGTTTTTTTTACAGTATATAAAAGGAAGACCCACCTTGTGGGGTGGGGCAGTTCGTGGCTGGATTTGCCAAGCTGACTTCATGCCACTGCGTGATTTAATGTGATGACGCAGTTTAGTTGGAAAATGAAGTTTTATCTACTGCCTAAAGTTTAAAAGTTCATTGCCAGCAGTTTCTTAACTGTGGAGAGTGAAGATAACAGTTTGGGAGTTAAAGATCAAGGAGAATCGAATTTCGACAGTGGAAAGTTCGACCTTGTGTGATCCTCATTCGGAAGGATTTTGTTGACTGTTCTCGTGTTAATCTCTGCTGGGATAGCAGGAGATTGAGGACAAAGTGTGGAAGGAAAGGTCAGTGTCTTTAAACCGTTACGTTTCATAAAATTCTACGTGGGAAGAGTTCAACGCCGGGGATCGAAGGACAACGACGTGGAAGAGAATTTACATCGCCATAAAAAGTCTCTCCTTTTAAATGGACTGTGAGCATTTTGTACTTTCGGCATATCGCTTTAAGAACTGTTTGAGCTGCATCGCTTTAAGTACTGTGTGAATCTGCCGCACAGCAGCTGTTTTCCGGTTACGTTAGTGTTTGTTTACTTTGGGGGGGTTTATTTTCAGTGTTTAATAAACGTGTTATTTGTTATAAAAACCCTTGCCTAACTCACATATACTTATCGTTGCCTGAATACGTAACAATATATATATATTTTTTTTTTTTTTGACTGCAAGATCTTTTATCAGTCCATCTGCATTTATGCACACAAACCCCGGAACAACTCCCTGTTAAACACTGCCTACTGTCTGTTCTTTGTGCGATGTGTTTAAAATGCGATCCCAGGGTCACCACATTGAAATGTCTGAATTGCTGTTTCACACCTTCTAGCGCCATACGAATCCCCGTTTTTATTTATTATTGTTGCATATGAATGTATCAAACGGTAGCGTTACTGATTTACCTGTCCACGAATAGGTGTTCCTGTCCGAGTCCATGAAGCTTAACATTTTTCTAATACCTCAACATGAGCAATCTTGGTGTTCTATCCTTTTCCTCCAGATCCCTATAAAAATCCTTTTCCCGTATTCCCTATTGTTTCGAAGCAAGGTAGAGACCGAACGGTCTTATCAGTTTGATAAAGCTGTTATTTCTCGGCTAATTTTCCAACCCATCTGCACTTACACCAAGCTTTGTCGACATCCACAACTCCATCACGTTCTGTGTCCTCTGCAAGCGTATTTATGTGTCATCTACATTTTCATCAGAGTCAAACGCCAGAGCATAACCAATGCATGTCAAATCCAGAATGGTTGCCCTCTGCCACTACACTCTGTCCACCAACTCTGGATCAAAAATTGACTGGATGCTGTGCCCTGAGGCCTAGTGTTCTGCATAATCCTACCCGGAAAGGGTCCTTCTTGAGCATAACGGGGAATAATCAAACGGAGAAGGAAAAGGGACAAATTACGAGGCACCTAGTAAGGATGCGCATCGGCGTTTCTGAGAGTTCCAATCAGTATCTCAGGTGGAATAGTTCAGTGCAAGATGCTGCTCCGGAAGGGTCAGCGGGAAAAATCTCTGACGTATCTATACCAATTCAAGGTGTTTATCCTGGAGCCATACTTCTGACCGCATCTCACATTTCATGCCGAATCTCATGTCAAGTCAAGTCTCTTTTATTGTCATCTCAACCATAACTGCTGTTACAGTTCACAGCAAAAGCGAAACATCGATGCTACAGGACCATGGTACTACAGGAAACAACACAAAACTACATTCGTCTTCAGGCCTACACAGAGACAACATAAAGTGCACAAAACAGTGCAAGAGAGCACAGTACAGACAGATCACAATATAATAATGAACTATGTAAATGTAAAAGCAAATCTAATCAATGTAAACAATGTTTCCGCAAGAATTGAGTAGGAAATGACCAAAAGCTGCAAAGGGAGTGGAGTGATGTTCAGTTGATTGTGTGTGTGTGTGTGTGTGTGTGTGTGTGTGTGTGTGTGTGTGTGTGTGTGTGTGTGTGTGAGTAATCTCAATAAATACATAATCATCAGGTGCCCTTTCCGCAGCAATCACCTTCGCCACATACCCAATGTACTCAATCCAGTCCGATAGATTGGATCTCCACTGCACAAAGCGTCCAAGTATTTCCTTTATTTCCCAGAAGGCATTGCGATGGCAGTTGCAGCTTGAGGCGGACGAAAGACGATTGGGCGAATGGTTTTACGAGTCCGCGTTTCTGGATTATTCTCGGGGTGACAGGCGGATTCCAATGAACTCTGGATCAATTGGAGATTTGCAGTATGTCCACAGTAACCAGCCTTCCAAAAACAGTGCAATGGCTGGGGGTCTTGGAACGAAAACCTCTCGCCAGAGGAAAAGGATGGAGCTACATCTGACGTACCTGAACAGGCATTCGGGCCGCATGAAATACCGGCAGGGCACAATCGTCCGATTGCGACGGTGATGTCAGAGCATTGATAGATAGATAGATAGATAGATAGATAGATAGATAGATAGATAGATAGATAGATAGATAGATAGATAGATAGATAGATAGATAGATAGATAGATAGATAGATACTTTATTCATCCCCATGGGGAAATTCAACTTTTTTTTCCAATGTCCGATACACTTGTAGCAAAACTAATTACATACAATACTTAATTCAGTAAAAAAAAATATGATATGCATCTAAATCACCGTCTCAAAAAGCATTAATAATAGCTTTTAAAAAGTTCTTAAGTCCTGGCGGTAGAATTGTAAAGCCTAATGGCATTGGGGAGTATTGACCTCTTCATCCTGTCTGAGGAGCATTGCATCGATAGTAACCTGTCACTGAAACTGCTTCTCTGTCTCTGGATGGTGCTATGTATGCAATTAATGGTAGAAAATAGAACATAGAATAGATCAGCGCATTACAGGCCCTTCGGCCCACAATATTGTGCTGACCCTCAAACCCTGCCTCCCATATAACTCTCCCCACATTAAATTCCGCCACTTGGTAGAAACACCCACTTGGTGGAACTGAAGTAGACATGAGAGGGAACTCATGAAGAACCTAAACTGGAGGGAGCACAGAGGAGGCAGATTGGGAACACGTCACGGATCGTTGTCTTGCATGGAGTTGGGGAGAACGGAAGCTAATCGGGGTCGACCACAACCTGAATGGAACTGCACATGCCATTGACGAAATGAGATATTTTGCCGCGGAATGGGAGAGACGTCAGCGGAGATTTCTGCGGTCCTGAGAACGCCGAGTGAACTTGGCTATGAGACTTACGGGAAATTTCACCGTTTCCTTAAACTGCACCCTGAACCTGGCCTGTACAACGGCGTAGAGGGCCGTGTTGGTGCAGCAGCTCAGCAGCTGCAGCATGTAGCCCAGTTCCTGCAGAGAATTCGAGCGTAGCACTTTAACGTAAAAAGACAGGCTATCCCATAGGGAAAGCACTGTTAGCGGCGCCCACAGCAGGATGAAATTCCCCGACATCACCAGCAGTAATAGGAGGGATTGCCTGCGGTTCTTCATCTCTGGGTCGGCGGGCTTCTCTCCATTGCGTGAACGACGGAGTCTCCTCCGGGCTCGGCTGGCCACGAAGACGTGCCTGATGGTTAAACCGTTGAGCAGGAGAATCAGGATAAAGGGTAATACTGGGGTGAGGAGGAAATGAACCAGTTTAAATGCTGTCTGCAGAGTTTTGGAAAAACGATAAGAATGCATACAAAGCACGGGCGAAATTACCATTGAATAATACCCAGCTAGCAAAAAGTACCAGAACATGTTCTTTCCGCAGCTCAGCACAGTCACTGTCCCCAGAACCAGAGCCGCCGCTCTCCCGGTGCAGTATTTTCGTTGCAGCTTCTGAAAACAAATGGCGACAAATCGATCAAAGGTGAAAGTGACGGTGAACCAGACAGAACAGTCCGTAGCGGTGTAGAACACGAAGGCGTGAATATTACAAACAGGGACACGACGAGACCAGACGAAGACATCTGCTGCAATGTAAGTCATCGGAATCTTGCTCAATACCAGATCGAAGAGAACCACGAGCTGATCCGCTGCTACCATGGCAACCAGGTACCTAGTGACGCCTTGGGAGAGACCGCACTTTCCTCGCGACAGGATGACAATTGTTACCATATTAACTGTGCAGAGAGAAATAAAAAAACATTAACTTATATTTTGACGGAAACATTCTCTGAAAATTATTATTTTAAATGACAGCCCTTCCGATTATAAAGGTGAACATGAAATTAATGTACCTGCTGAGGAGATTATCGGGAGCCATTACTAAGTCGGTAATGTTTATAATGTACATCCTAAAATTCAGGAGAATGAGGGGAATCTCATTGAAATCTGTCGAATATTGAAATTTCTAGATATTGTCGAAATGGAGCAGTAGCTTCTGTAGTTGGGGAGTCTGCACCTGAAGACGAGTTTTCACAAAATAAAGACATCTTTTTAGAACAGAGACGGAGAGACACTTCTTTACACAGAGGCTGGTGAATGTGTAGAATTTATCGCCACAGACAGCTCAGGGGGGCAGTTCATTGTTACTTTTTGCAGTGGATACGCGGAGAGGGCGCCAGAATATGATTGAGAGGGATAATAAATCAGCTATGTTGGAATGGCGGAGAAGGCTCGGTCCTCAAATGGCTGAATTCAGCTGCCGTACGCTATGTGCTGAGCACGGATATCAATGGACTTGAATGTGTTCAGATCTTTGGCGTTAGAAGAAAGAGTTGAGACCGGCAAGTGTTGAGAATAATAAACTGATTAATATACCATGTATCACAGTGACAGAAATTCCACTCAACTGTAAGCACGAGAAGAATTGGGAATATAAGTACATTAGTAATAGAAGCAGAAATACTCCTTCTGTTCGGACTGGCATGATCTGGCACTGAAGATGATCATGGCTGATCTAGAAACATAGAAACATAGAAATCCTACACCACAATACAGGCCCGTCCGCCCTCAAAATTATGCCGAATATGTCCTTGTCTTAGAAATGACTAGGGTTACGTATAGCCCTTTATTTTTCTAAGCTCCGGAAGTCTCTTAAGAGATCCGAACGTACCCGCCTCCGCCAAAGTTGCCGGCATCCCATTCCACGTACTTACCACTCTCTGCGCAAGAAAGACCCCTGAATTCTCCAGCGGTACTTACTCCCCAGCACCCTAAACCTGCGTCCTCTTCTGGGAACCATTTCAGCCCTGGAAATAGCCTCTGACTATCCACATGATCAATTCCACTCATGATCTTATACACCTTTATCAGGTAACCTCTCATCCTCCGTCGCTCCCTGGCGAGAGGGCCGAGTTCACGCAACCTGTTTTCATAAGGCATATTCTCTATTCCAGGCATCACCCTTGTAAATCTCCGCTCTATATTTTCTATGGTTTCCACATCCTTCTTGTAGTGAGGCGATCAGAACTGAGCACAGTACGCCAAGTGGGGTCTGACCTAAGTCCCATATAGATGCAATATTTCCTCTTGGCTCCTAAATTGATTTCCACGTTTGATGAAGGTCAATACACCGTATGCCTTCTTAACCACAAATTCAACCTCCGCAGCAGCTTTGAGCGTCCTATAGATTCGGACTCAAGATCCCTCTGATCTTCAAACACCGCCAACAGTCTTACAGTTATTACTATATTATATCATCATAATTGAACTACCAAAATAAGCCACTTCACACTTATCTGGTTTGAACTCTATCTGGTACTTTACAGCCCAGTTTTGCATCTTATCAATGCCTCATCGTAAACATTGACGGTCATCTACACAATCCACAACACCTCGCAACTTTGTGTCATCAGCAAATTTACTAAACCAGCCCTTCAGTTCCTCATCCAGGTCATTTTTTTTTTAATAAAGTGTAATGCCCCCAGACCAAATCGATGCGGCACTCCATTGGTGACCTAGATCCATGCAGAATATAACCCGTCTACAAGCAGTCTTTGTTTTATCTGGGCAAGCCAGTTCTGGATTCGCAAGGCAATGTCCACTCAAATCTCATTCCTCCTTACTTTCTCAATGAGCCTTGCATGGATTACCTTAGCAAATGCCTTGCCGAAATCCATATACACTACACCTATTGTTCTCCCTTCATGAATATGTTTAGACACATCCTCAAAAAATTCAATCAGGCTCATAATTCACGGGCTGCTCTTGACAAAGTCATGCTGACTAACCCTAAAAATATTATTCCTTTCTAAGTGTTAATAAATTCTGCCTCTCAGGAACTTTCCATCAACTAATTAACCACTGAAGTACGACTGACCATATTTTAATCGCTGCATACCCACCATTTCCTCATAGCCCTCGATACTTCTACTATGCAGAAACTCTGCCAGCCAGTCTTAAATATATATATTTTTTATTATTCTGGTAGCCTCCACTGCTTCTTTAAGCAGATAATTCAACAAATACACCACCCAAGAAAGAAGAAGTTCTTCCTCATCACGGTCCTGAATTGACTCCCCAGAAACCTCAGGCTATGTCCCGTAGTTCTAGTCTTACCTGCCAGTGGAAACCATTGTCCTGCCACTATCTAATGGTTTCCTTCTGAGTTCCAGCGAGCACGATCCCAGACGACTCAATTGCCCCTCATAGTCGAACCACCTCGTCTCTGGAATTAGCTGGTGAACCGCCTACACAGACAGTTTTTCTATCCTCAAGTCGGGAGAACAGAACTGCACAGTACTCCGGATGCCGCCTCACCAGTACCTTGTGCAGTTGCAGCATGACCTCCCCGCTCTGAAATTCAATCCCTCTGGCAACAAAGGCGAAAATCCCATTTGCCTTCCTGATAGGCTGCTGCACCTGCAAACCAACCTTTTGTGATTGAGGAATAAGCACTTCAAAGTCCCTCCGCACAGCAGCATACTGCAAACTTTTATCACTTAAATAATATTCTGTTCTTCTATTTGCCCTTCCCAAGTGGATGACCACGCATTTACCGACTTTGCACTCCATCTGCCAGATGCTTGTACATTCGCTGAACTTGTTAATATCCATCTGCACGCTGCCAGTTTGCTCTGCACTCTTTGTGTCGGCCGCAGATCATCGCAGGGTAGATGCCCACGTGGTCTCATGCTTTTGAACTGGTGAGACGTTGGAGCTATTTATTTATTTATTTACTTCCCACAATGCCCTATTTTCCCATCATATTTGACCTACCAAAATAGGCCTCATCACACCTATCAGTGTTGAACTTAATCAGCCTCTTCATAGAGCAGTTTTGCGTCCTATCAATGTCCACCTGTAACATCTGAAAGTTCTCCACACTAGCCACAACACATCCAATCGGCTTTTCATTACCTAATTTACGAACCCATCGCTCCACTTTCTCATCCAGGTCATTTATAAAAATCACGAAGTGTAGGGGTGCCAGAACAGATCCCTGAGGCAAACCACTGGTCAACGACCTCAATGCAGAATGTACCGTCCAGAACAACCCTTTGCATTCTGTGGGCAAGCCATTTCTGGAACCATAAAACAAAGTTCCCTTGGATCACATGCCTGCTTACTTTCACAATAAGCCTAGCATGGGGTACCTTATCAGACACAATCAGCCGATGTTTGCTGAAGCGATACCGGTTGGAAGGACCTAACGTGCAATCAGCGAGTCTTTAGTGGACAGGTAAGAAAGAGAAGCTGACTTAATTTTTTCAACGTAAGTCATGAGGAAGAGACGATACACTTACCAGGAAGAGCTACAATGGCGAGTGCAGGGTAGTAAACCAGTTTGAATGAGATAAGCACAACAGTGATTCGTGAGTCCAACGTCAACCATTCGTAATTTTCAAAAAGGTACTGAATAAACCCGAAAATATTCTTCGCGATTCCCGTAGCATTGTGCGATGTCATTCGAAGATTATGATCCATCGCTGGGATAGTCCAGATTTTCCTGTTCCCGATCAAACCTCGTCTTCTCTCTGTCTGCAACCGCTGGTCTCTGATAGCGCAGACTGGCGGCTCTCACCGAAACCGTCGTATTCAGGGATACTGAGCATATTAATAGACCAGGCAACCAGCAGCCACACCTCCGCGGTGACGTCGACAATCCCCACGGTCACTCCCTTAATTAACCTCTACAGAATTGCAGGTGCAGTTAACCCTTTCTTTGCACACCGTCAGTGAAGCAACACAAAAGCAGATTGGAAGTGTATCAATTAATCCAACCAGACGGCTGCCGACGGATCCGTGCCGTGTCTGTAAATTGACAGAAAATTGAGAAACCTATTGCTATACATCCAGACACTGATATACAAATAGACTGCAAGGGAAGGTACACGCAGCAAATAATAAAAATAAACAAACAATAATGATGACAGAACGAGATAAAAAATAATATGCGTAGTTTGAAAATGATATCGAGTTAGATCATTCCAAAATAATGATTTTCAGGAAAAAAAGAGTTTTGACCAGCTGCCTGTCGGGTGTTCGGCTGATTTGGGAATCTGACTGATTCAGTCAGCACGGGAAAAAAAGGCGACAGCGAGTCCTTACAGTGAAAACAAACTTTGTCCAGCGTCGTAGCAGCGTTTGTCATTGATCTGCAAGAGGAAGGCAGGGGCAAATTCAGCAGCCATCGTCTGAATGGACCGTCAAGCTGGTGATCTTCAGGCTTCTGCTCGCCGAGGCGTCAGCTCAGGGAAACTTCAGTCAAAGTAGGCAAATAAAAGAAAAGCCCTAGGATAAGACTTTTTTTCTTCACTTCTTTATATCTGATCCGATAGGATAACAGAGACTGCAGACAGGATAGTTTAATCCTCCTCTTGCGGAATGTAGGAAGGCTACGAAGATCTCCGGTAACCCTGACGAGGAGCTGGAACTGGACGAGCTCCAAATCATTCGAGAGACTGAAGTTGTGATGTACGACAAATAGAGAGGCAGTTACACCCAACATTTTTAAAGAAGATGATAGCTTCGATGTGGATGGAATGTTTCCTCTGGCGGAGGTATCCATCACTGGAGGACACAATCTCACAAAGGAGGAGCGACCCTTCAGAACAGTTCAAGTCGTGGGAAGATATTCAAGGCGGAAATCAACAAGTTTTTTGTAGATGCAGTCAATAATGAGGAGGGCTATACCCGTCATGGACTGTGATGAATTCTGTAAATGTACTCCATCTTCCCATTCCCATTCTGAGAGTTTATTCCTGAACTACTTATTATATTTACAGATCGAGCGCTGCCCCAACAAAAAATCCGAGAACACGATTTAACCCTAAATTAATCAGGGAACAATTTACAAAAAAAAAAACAATTAACCTACCGCACAGTTCTTTGGACTGTGGAAGGACACATGGGCAAAACGAGCACATTGAGCGAGTCAGACGTAGAGAGTGTACTGACTGAGGACTCCGGAAGTGATGTCAGAACTCAGATGCTACCGTTAGTATAAGTGCCCGACCACCGTCTCTGCTGCTAGAATGATATTTTTATGGGAACAGGTTATATCCTGTCTGGGGAATACCTGCACGAGCTGGAGGAACTCAGCAGGTCGGCAGCGTCCGTGGAAACGAGCAGTCAACGTTTCGGACCGAGAACATTCGTCAGGACTGGAGAGGGAGGGGGCAGGGGTCTCCTTAAAGACGGAAGAGGGAGGGTGAGAAGGAGAAGGCAGCTAGGTGCCAGGTGATAAAGCAGCAAGAGGAAGGTCAAGGGGTGGGCGAGGGGAAGCAGGGAGGGGATAAGTAGGAAAGATGAAGAAGGAATGTAAGGGGAAAACACTATGCAGATAGAAGAAGGCGGAATCATGAAGAGAGGTGAAAGGCAGCTGCAGGAGGAGCCAGAGTGAAACTGGGATGGCGGATGCGAGGATGAGGGAATCACTGGAAGATGGAGAATTCAGTGTTCATGTCAAGGTGCTGGAGACTATCCTGAAGGTATATGATGTGTTCCTCCTCCAACCTGGGTTTGGCTTCATCATGGCTGTAGAGAAGGTCATGTATGGACACACCCGAATGGCTGTTTGTATTCTTATTCTGCCGAGGTAGTTTCCTACCTGAGGGAATGAACCGATTTCTGCAGCACCAGCTTAATTGTTCCCGCCCACTACTTTCTTTTGATCTATCCGCTTTTCTGGTTCCTCGCCCGTCTCTTCTGTTCAGCTCACATACTCACCTTCTCCACCTGGTGAACATCCTTCCTTGCTTTTGTCCACTATCTAGTGTCCTCTGGTTCCCTCTCCCACGTTCCCTTACCTCTTCCACCTATCACCGCACAGCGTCCTACGTAACCCCGCTCGTCTCTTTAGTGCTGATCACTTATTTTCACATTCCCCCTGTTAGTACGGAATCTACCGCATCATATCCTCAGCCGGCACCTTTCCTTTCCAATCCAAAAAAAAAGTGTTTATAAAGTGTGAGTTGTTCGTTCTCTTCGTTGGAACATTCAGTGCCAGGACAGTCCCGATGGCACACAGTCGTGCGGGACCAGTTAAATTAGTAACATAATCGCTGACTAATCTTCCTAGCTTGCATAATAAGCATATTCTTCCATTTTCCTCATAGGCACATGTCTGCCGCAGCTTCTGCTCAAGGTCACACCTCCTTGTGCCTCAGCCACCACACCAGGAAGTGCATTCCGTGCACCCACTATTCTCTGTGTAAAGGTCTTGCTCTTTAGAGTTCATTAGGAATTAATACCCGAAGGTCCTCCGTCGATCTGTGTATGTATCAACTGTAAATGTTTTTTTTTGTGTCATCTGCAAGATTATTAGTCAGCTGATTTGTATACATCCGAGTCATTTATATATATCACAAACCCGGGAATAACTCACTGACGAACATTAAGATAGACCTTTATTTCTCCGTTGTGATTATATGAGTGAGGTCGATGTTCTGGAGCAGGTTGGTATTAATCGGGAGGAAGTTTTGGAGTTGTTAAAATACATTAGGATGGATAAGTCCCTAGGGCTTGACGGAATATTCCCCCAGGCTGCTCCACGAGGCAAGGGAAGAGATTGCTGAGCCTCTGGCTAGGATCTTTATGTCCTCGTTGTCTACCGGAATTGTATCGGAGGATTACAGGCAGGCGAATGTTGTCCCCCTGTTCCAAAAAGTTAGTAGGAATGGTCCGGGTAGATATAGACCACTGAGCCTTACGTCTGTGCTCGGAAAGCTGTTGGAAAAGATAGAGATAGAATCTAGGGGCAAATGGAGAATCATGGCCTGATCCGGGACAGTCAGCACGGCTTTGTGAAGGGCAGATCGAATCTAACAAGCCTGACAGAGTTCCTTGAGGAGATGACCAGGTATATAGATGAGGGTAGTGCAGAGGATGTGATCTACATGGATTTGATTAAGGCATTAGACAGAGTTCTACATAATAGGATTATTCAAATGTCAGAAGGTATGGGATCCATGGAAGTTTGACCAGGTGGATTCAGAATTGGCTTGACTGCAGAAATCAGAGTCATGCTGGAGGGAATACATTCGGATTTGAGGGTGATGACCAGTGGTGACCTCAAGGGACTTTTCTGGACCTCTACTTTTCGTTATTATTATTAATGACCTGGACGTGGGTGTAGAAGGGAGGCTTGGCAAGTTTGCAGACGACACAAAGGTTGGTGGTGTTCTGTATAGTGCAGAGAATTGTCCAAGATTACAGAAAGATGGAGGTGGTACAATTTCGAAGGATAAACTCCAAGGCAGAGGACAAAATAAATGGCAGGATGCTTGGTAGTAGGGAGGAGCAGAGTGATCTGGGGGCATATATCCACAGATCCCTGAAAGTTGCCACACAAGTAGTTAGGATAGTTAAGAAAGCTTATGGAGTGTTAGCTTTCATAAGTCGAGGGAGAGAGTTTAAGTCTCGCGAGGTAATGATGCAGCTCTATAAAACACTAGTTAGGCCACACTTGGAGTACTGTCTCCAGTTCTGGTTGCCTCACTATAGGAAGGATGTGAAAGCATTGGAAAGGGTCCAGAGAAAATTTACCAGGATTCTGCCGGGTTTAGAGAGTATTGATTATGATCAGAGTTTGGGGAAGCTACGTATTTACCCATTGAAGAGGAGGATTAGAGGAGACATGATAGAGTTATACACGATATTAACAGGAATAGATAGAGTGGACAGCCAGCGCCTTTTCCTCAGGGCACCACTGCTCAGTACAAGAGGACACGGTTCAATGTAATGGTGAGAGGTTCAAGGGGGACATTAGATGAAGGTTTTTCACTCAGAGAGTGGTTGGTGCGTGGAGTACACAGCCTCAGTCAGTGGTGGAGGCAGAAACACTGGCGAAATTTAAGAGACTACCAGACAGGTAAATGGAGAAATTTTATTTGGGGGATTATATGGGAAGCAGTGTTTAAGGTTCGGTAAAACATTTTGGGCTAAAGGGCCAATAATGTGCTGTACTTTCCTACAAGAGTCTACTTTTTATTTATTTTTGCAAAGAGTAACAAACAGCAGAGGGGTCATTTTCATAGCGTTACCTGTCGACGAGATATTCCCGTATTTCTCTTTCGTTTCCAAGCAAAGTGGACTGACCTGTCGTATTACTTCAACACTGTTATTATTTCACTGACCACATTTTCAACCCATCTGCACTTTTACCAAGCTTCTTCAACATCCACAACTCCATCACGTTTTCTGTCGCCCACAAACATATTTATGCGTCATCCGGATTTTTATCCGAGTTAAAAGCCAGAACGTCTCCAACACTTGTCACATGCAGAATGTCTGCGCTGAACCACGACCCTCTGTCCTCTATGTTCAGGACAAATTTTAATCCATGCTATCCTATGCAACTCGACTTTATGAATCAGCCTACCGGAAAAGGTCCGTCTGGAACGTCTTGCCTGTAGTCGTTTCGGAACGGTCCGGCATTGGCTGGCACAAAGCTTCACCGTCCCAGCGACATTTCAATTTACAATGAACAGTTAACCTACCAGACGGGATTGGATGTTTTGCGGCGGGATGGGAGAAACGTCACCGAGGATTAATACGGTCCTGACAACGCCGAGTGAAGTTTGCTATGAGACTGAAGGGAGCTTTCAACGTCCCCTTCAGCTGCACTCTAAATCTGGCCTGGACCACGGCGTATAGGGCCGTGTTGGTGCAGCAGCTCAGCAGTTGCAGCATGTAGCCCAGCTCCCGCAGAGAATCCGGGGGTATCGAGTAAATGTAAAAATACAGACAATCCCATACGGAATACACCGTCAGCAGCGCCCACAGCAGGATGAAATTCCCCGACATCACCAGCAGTAACAGGAGGGATTGCCTGCGGTTCTTCATCTCCGGATCGGCGGGCGTCTCGCCATCGCGCAAACCACGGAGTCTCCTCCGGGCTCGGCTGGCCACTAAGACGTGCCTGATGGTTAAACTGTTGAGTAGCAGAATCAGGATAAAGGGGGATATTGGGGTGAGGAGGAAATGAATCAGCAGAAATGCTGCCTCCTGAGATTTCGAAAAACGAAAAGAAGGCACACAGAGCACGGACAAATTTAACATCGAATACGACCCACCGAGCAAAAAGTACCAGAATATGTTCTTTACGCAGCTCAGCACAGTCACTGTCCCCAGAAACAGAGCCGCCGCTCTCCCGGTGCAGTATTTTCGTTTCAGCTTCTGGAAACAAATGGCGACAAATCGATCAAAGGTGAAAGTGACGGTGAACCAGACAGAACAGTCCGTGGCGGCGTAGAATACGACGGCGTGGATGTTACACAGGGAAACGTGGCCTGACCCGAATAAATGCCCCTGCATCATGTAAGTCACAGGAATCTTGCTCAATATGAGATCGCAGGAAACGACGAGCTGATCTGCTGCTACCATGGCAACCAGGTACCTTGTGACGCCTTTGGAGAGACCGCACTTTCCCCGAGACAGGATGATAATTGTCACCACGTTCACTGTGCGGAGGGAAATACAGAACATTAAAGCACTTTTGCATGGAAATATTCACTGAAAACAATTACCTTAATCGATAGCACTTCCGGGAGCAGAGCAGAAAATGAAATTAATAGAACTACTAAGGAGATTATCGGAAGCGATTCGTAAATTGGTAGTGATTATAATATACCTGATGATGTTCAGAAGAATGAGGAGAATCTCATTGAAATCTATCGGATATTGAAAGACCGAGATATCCTGGACGTGGAGAGATAGCTTCTGTAGTGGAGGAGTCTGCACCTGAAGACAAGACTTTGAAATAGAAAGATATCCCTTTGGAACAGATATGAGTAGAAATTTCTTCAGACGGAGACAAAAGAATGTGTGAAATTCATCGACACAGACGGCTATGCTGGGTGGGGGGGGGGGGGGGGGGGGTTGTTGAGACCGACAACGAATCAGGTCCGATGGAATGGCGAAGAAGGCTCGGTGCTCGAAGGGACGAATTCATTTCCCGAGCCCTATGGCCCAAACAGTGATATCAACAGATGGCTGGAATGTATTCTGATGTTTGGCACCAGAAGAAGGATTTGCAAACGGGAACTGTTAAGAGAACAAATGAATAAACAAACAAACAAACAAACACATAAATAAATAAATAAATACATACATACATACATACATACATACATAAACTAATTAACATATACATAATCACGGTGACAGAATTTCAACTCTCATCAACTGTAAACACGAGAGAAGAGAAGAACATTAATAATAGCAGCAGGAATAGTCCATCTGTTCGGGCTGGCATGCTCCGGCAATGAGGACGGTCATGGCTGACCTCACCATGGACTCATCGCCGCCTACCTACCTTTTCCACATAGCCCTTAATTCTTCTACTAAGCAACAACTATGGCAGTCAGTTATTGATGTAGCTCCACTGATTCATTGAGTAGAGAATTCCACAAATTCACGACCCACTGAGAGGTGAAGTCCTCCGCATCATGGTCCTAGCTTCACTATCCAGAATCCTCAGGCTATGTTCCATAGTTCTAGTCTCACCTGCCAATTGATGGAACTTTCCTGTCACTATCTTATCCATCCATATCATGATTTTATATCTTGCTCGAATTTTACCTCTCATTCTTCTGAGTTCCAGCGATGCGATCTCAGTCGACTCAATTTCTAGACATGGTCGAAACACCTCATCTCTGGAATTAACTGGGGAAAAGTCTGCAAATCCAGTTTATCAATCCTCAAGTCGGGAGACCAGAACTGCACAGTACTCCGGATGCCGCCTCACTAGTACCTTGTGCAGTTGCAGCATGACCTCCCCGCTCTGAAATTCAATCCCTCTGGCAACAAAGGCGAACATCCCATTTGCCTTCCTGATAGGCTGCTGCACCTGCAAACCAACCTTTTGTGATTCAAGCACAAGCACTCCAAAGTCGCTCCGCACAGCAGCATACTGCAATCGTTTACCACTTAAATAATACTCTGTTCTTCCATTTTCTCTTCCCATGTGGATGACCTCGCATTTACCAACTTTGCACTCCATCTGTCTGACGCTGGTACATTCTGTGAGCATATTAATATCCCTCTGCGTGCTGTCAGTTTCCTCGGCACTCCGTGTCGGCGATAGATCATGGCAGTGATGATGCCCACGTGACCTCATGCTTTCTAACTGGGTCAACGGTGGAGCTACTGATTTGTTTATTTAATTTGGTTAATACTCTATTCTGCCATCATGTTCGACCTACCGGAATGAAGGACATCACTCTCATCTGTGTTGAGCATCATCTGCCTCTTCACAGCGCAGTTTTGCATCCTATCAATCTCCCTCTGTAACCTCTGACAGCCTTCCACACCATCCACAACACCTCCTACATATATTTCCATCGCCATATTTACCAACCCATCCCTCCACATTCTCATCCAGGTCATTTATGTATCGTGTCAGCGATAGATCATGGCACGTGACCTCATTTTTTTTAACTGGTGAGAAGTTGGAGGCAGTTATTTATGCGTTTAATTCCGTTGATATGCTCTGATATAATATCTGACCTACCACAATGAACGACCTGAAACCCATCTGTGTTGAATTCCATCTGCCACTTCTTAGCGCAGTTCTGCGCCCTGTCAATATCCCGCTGTCACCTCTAACAAGACTATCCACAACACCCCCACAGTTTCTATAACCAGCAAATTTATTAACCCATCGCTCCACTTCCTCACCCAGGTCATTTGTAAAAATCACGAAGAGTAGGGCTGCCAGAACAGATCCCTGAGACACACCACTGGTCAACGACCTCAATGCAGAACATGACCGTCTACAACAACACTTTGCCTTCTGTGGGCAAGCCATTTCTGGTTCCACAGAACAATGTCTCCTTCGATCTAATGCCTCCTTACTTTCATATCAAGCCTTGCATGTAGTACGTTATCAAATACCCTCAGCTGATGTTTGCTGAAGGAATAACTTTTGGAAAGACCTGCCTTGCAATTAGCGCGTCATTGGAAGACAGGGATAAAAGAGAAGCTGATTTAAACTTGTACAATGTCCTGTGTATGTTACTAAAAAGGGCTTCTTTGGTTTGTTACGAGTAGGAATGCTTCTTCGTCTGTTAAAAGTTTCTCTTGCCGTTGTTTCACTTTAGAATGGCTGATATGGTAATTGTATTCACTTGTTAATCAATGGGGAATGTTATTGTGTTTTCTGAGGCTGGGACCTCGGGGGAGGGGTTGCGCGGGCTTGGAGAGTCCAGAGGGAGACGCCGAGGAAGGAGGACGTGCGCTCGGGAGACCACCGGGGAGTCCGAAGTGGGAGTTTCGGGAGGACGACCACCTAGGAGTCGAATGGTTCGCTGGATGAGCTCCACCGATGTGCACTAAACTGACTGAACTTTGATAAGTTGGCGCCTTTTGTTTTTTTTCTTGTATATTTTGTACTGCCTAATACTCTTTTAATTTTAGTAAACTCTTTAAAGTGTATGTCATACCGGTATTTGTTGTCAGTTTGATACTGCCGGCGGGGGCGCGAGGCATAAACTCGATTCTCACAGCACCTGCGTGAACGGGAGGCGGGGTTGGTGTGTGGCTGGATTTCTTTTTCCCCTAGACATATACCAGCCTGTTGGGTAAGTGTTACATTTGTGGGGTGCTCGTCCCGGATTGGATTGTCAGGGGGCTGTGGAATCGCGCAGGTAGTGAGGGAAATGGAGAGAGAGAAAATTGTTCACTGGTGCCGATTTGAAGGTGTACCGGTACAGTACGCATGCGTAGTGAGCGGAGTGGATTTTCGAGTTTCGGGAGACGCGGTAGTGCGGGGGTTAAGTTTGGTGAAGGGTATGGGGCAGGTAGAATTGGTAGCTAGACGGTGTGGTAAAGTGATGGAGTCTAGCTGGGTGTTGGTTAGTACGAGTGCTGACGTCAGGACGTTGGAACTGCCGGCGATGGTCAGTGTACCGGGGGAGGAGGGGCCGTGGGGGCTCCACACCCTCTCCGAGGATGAGGATGAGGAGACATTGGAGGAGGAGCTAGAGCTAGAGGAAAACCCCGGAGAGGTGGCAGGCACTAGCAAAGGGAGGAGGGAGGAGGGGGTCGTGACTAGGCCCCGCTCCCCAGGTAGGGTGGAAGCCTCCGAGCTGGCAGCCGCACTTAACTCCCTGGTGGGAGTGGCCGAGAGGCCACGGCTGAAGCTGGGGGTGTTCTCCGGAGCCAAGCCTACTCCGGACGGGGAGGTGGACTATGAGACCTGGATCGAGCATACGTCCTTGATGTTAGAGGAGTGGCCAGGCTCGGAGGAGGAGAAGCGGCAGGCAGCGTGTGCTTTAACTGTGGGAAAGAGGGGCATTTCAGGCGGGACTGTGGGCGGCCGAGGGTGTGCTATAGTTGTGGAGAGGAGGGACACTTTAGGGGGGATTGTGAGAGACAAGGAGTTCCGTGGAGGACAAGCCCCCCTGCGACTAAGAAGGGGGAGGTGTCGGGAAACTTAGGAGAGGCTCAGTGAGGGAACGGACTGGAGCCTCTGGAGGAACACGTTCCGAGAGATCAGCCAGGGGACCACCGGGTGCCCACCCCTCTATTCCAGATGGGCTGGTAGGACCCCGTGCCAGTGTGGGTCTACGGATAGAGGGAGTTTACGCAAAAGCCGTTCTGGATACGGGATCGCAGGTGACCTTATTGTACCGGTCTTTCTACCACCAGTATCTAAAGCATTTGCCCATAACCCCATTTGACGCCCTGCAGATTTGGGGTGTGAGCGAGGGTGACTACCCATACGATGGGTACCTATCGGTGAGATTGGAGTTCTCGGAGGGCGATGTGGGAGTGTCCGAAGCTATTGAGACGTTGGTGTTGGTGTGTCCTGACCCGGTGGAAACTGGTGGGGACTAATTCCCCCGTTGTGCGACGGCTCCTGGGAGCTTGTAAGGAGAAAGCGGGGGAAGACTTTCTGGAGACCCTCTCGGTGCATCCAGTTTTTCGAGCAGTGTTCGAAGAAGGGGTTGCCTCACTAGGACTGGACCCGGGGCGCTGGTGAGGCCCGAAGTGCAGAGACCAGGGGTGGTACATGCGAGGCGTATAGCTATAAGTGTCAGGAACACCACGGCAAGAGAAATCACCTTTAAGAGGGGAATGCCGCTGGCACATCTGTTCCCGGTGACGGTAATGTCTAGCGCACGGGTGAGGACCCCTAACGTGGAGGGATCGGAGCATCGAAGGAAGCTGACCGCTGAAGACTTTAACTTCGGGGATTCCCCTGTGTCGCCGGAGTGGAAACACAGACTAGTGGAGAAGATGCTGAAGATGGAAGCAGTTTTTTCCCAGGGCGAGTTTGATGTTGGGTGCTCCAAAAGCACTCGCCACACCATCCGGGTGACGGAGGACACCCCGTTCAGAGAGAGATCCCGGCGGCTGGCTCCGGCAGATGTTGAGGACGTGCGGCAGCACCTGCGCAAGTTGAAGGAGGCCGGAATCATAGCTGAGTCCCGAAGTCCTTATGCGTCCCCAATAGTGGTGGCACGGAAGAAGAATGGGCGAGTGCGCATGTGTGTTGACTACAGGACGTTGAATCGGCGAACTGTCCCTGATCAATATACTGTCCCAAGAGTGGAGGATGCGCTGGCCTGCCTGAGTGGTGCGAAGTGGTTCAGTGTGCTGGATTTGAGAAGTGGGTATTACCAGATCCTAATGAGTGCGGCCGATAAAGAGAAGACCGCTTTTATCTGCCCGCTGGGGTTCTTTCAGTTCGAACGAATGCCCCAAGGCATATCGGGAGCCCCAGCCACCTTCCAGAGGCTCATGGAGAGAACTGTGGGGGATATGAATCTGTTAGAGGTGCTGGTGTACCTGGACGATTTGATAGTGTTTGGATCGACTCTGGAGGAACATGAGGAGAGGCTGTTGAAGGTGTTGGGCCGGCTTAATGAAGAAGGGTTGAAGCTTTCCCTGGACAAATGCCAGTTCTGCAAGTCATCGGTTAACTACGTTGGTCATATCATTTCGCGGGAGGGAGTGGCTACTGATCCAACCAAGATAGAGGCCGTGACCACCTGGCCGAGACCCCAGAAAGTGGGTGCTCTGCGCTCATTTTTGGGGTTCTGTGGGTATTACCGGCGATTTGTGAAAGGATACGACAAAGTGTGTCATCCGTTGACTCAGCTGTTGTGTGGCTATCCCCCGGTGGGAAAGAAACGGACGGGGGACCAGAGGCAGGACGCTGGAGGATACTGGAACCCGGCGGAACCTTTTGGCTCGAGATGGGATGATCAATGTGAAGAGGCGTTCCAATCTTTGAAAAGGGCACTGACCCAGGCCCCGGTGTTGGCTTTTGCCGATCCCCAGAAGCCATATGTGCTGCACACGGATGCCAGTCGAGAGGGTCTCGGGGCTGTTCTGTACCAGGAGCATGGCAAAGCATTGAGACCGGTAGCCTTTGTCAGCCGAAGCTTGTCGCCATCGGAGAGAAGCTATCCCACTCACAAGTTGGAGTTCCTGGCGCTGAAGTGGGCGGTGGTGGACAAGTTGGGCGATTACCTGTACGGAGCCAAGTTTGAGGTGCGAACGGATAACAATCCGCTCACTTATATTTTGACTTCGGCAAAGCTGGATGCCACAGGACATCGGTGGCTGGCGGCCTTGTCGATATATGATTTCAGCCTGAGATACCGGCCCGGAAGCAAGAATGTCGATGCGGATGCTTTGTCTCGTCGGGAGCCGGGGGAACAGGAGAGGGATGAGGAGTGGGAGAGTGTCCCTGCCCCTGGAGTGAAGGCGATGTGCCAGTTTGCTATCACCGTGAAGGCCGAGGGAAGAGGGAGGCTGGAACGAGCCGTGGACCATTTGGGGGGTTTTGACGACGCCATACCCCTAGCTTACTGTGACCTGACCGCACTACGGACTAAACAGTTGCCGGAACTGAGTCCGGGGGAAGTGGCCGCTGCTCAGCAAAATGACCCGGGCATTGGCACAGTGTGGAGAGCAGTCGAGAGGGGAGATGGGGCGTTGGCTGAGAAGGCGAAACACCCATTCGTGCCCCTGTTGTTGAAGGAGTGGTCTCGGTTGAAGTTAAAGAATAAAATCTTGTACCGGGTAACGGCGCCTCCGGACCAACCCCACTGTTGGCAACTGGTTCTGCCGGAGGAGTATCGGCAGGCTGTACTCCAGGCCCTACATGATGATTCTGGACACTTGGGGGTGGAAAAGACCTATGGATTACTCAAAGCCCTGTTCTACTGGCCCCGGATGAGGGGGGAAGTCGAAGAATACTGTAGGGGCTGCAGTCGTTGCATCCGGAGGAAGACACTGCCCGCGTTGGCGGCTCCACTGTCGCACTTGCAGAGTGCGGGACCTCTGGACCTGGTATGTATGGATTTTCTGTCGATTGAACCTGACACCAGCAACACCGCGAATGTCTTAGTCATCACCGATCATTACACTCGCTATGCTCAGGCATTTCCCACTAAGGATCAGAAGGCGACGACAGTGGCGAAGGTGTTATGGGAGAAGTATTTTGTTCATTACGGCCTTCCCAGGCGAATCCATAGCGATCAGGGGCGGGACTTTGAGAGCCGCCTTATCCATGAATTACTGACTATGCTTGGGGTTGAGAAATCCAGGACTACCCCGTATCACCCACAGGGAGATCCGCAACCAGAGAGGTTCAACCGGACCCTGTTGGATATGCTCGGGACGCTGGAGATTGGGCAGAAAAGCAGGCGGAGTCGTCATATTGGACAAATGGTTCACTGTTACAATTGTACTCGCAATGATGCTACAGGATATTCGCCCTATTATCTGATGTTCGGGCGGGAAGCGAGGTTGCCCATTGACTTGTGTTATGGGGGTGAAGTGGGTGAATTACCCGGGAAGTCCCATCTCAAGTATGTGTCTGACATGAAGAGGGAGTTACAGCGGGCGTACGAGTTGGCCGAGGCGGCGGCTACCAAACAAAACCAGAGGAATAAGATGCGGTATGATCGAAAGGTGAAGTTTGTTCAATTATTGCCGGGCGAACGGGTCCTTTTACGGAATTTGGGACTCCCTGGTAAGCACAAGTTGGCAGACCGATGGGCGGCCAGCCCCTATGTAATAGAGAGCCAGATGCCGAACCTGCCAGTTTACCGGGTGAAACCTGAGGATGGGAAAGGGCCTATCAAGGTACTATATCGGAATCACCTGCTGCCGCTGGGTCAAGCGGTGCAGGTGGATACGGAGCCAGAGTGGGAGGTTACGCCCAGTACAAGGACTCTGCGAGGGTGCAGAGAAAGGGAAGAGACCGCTGCTGAAGAGCGGGGACGGGTCCCTCGCCCGGAAATGGCTACTGATTCGGAAGAGGACGACTCAGATGAGTGGACCCTGTTCCCATTCGCTGGTGCTCCAGTACCCGGAGAGGAGGCTCCTGGCCCTTCCCATACTGAATTGGGTGAGAGGAGGGAAGGTCTTGAGGGCCAGATGGAGAGGCAGCCAACAGTGGTGGGAGAGAGGGTGGAGCCTGAGCGTGAGCCGGAGAGATCTCAGGTGAGGGAGGACCCCCGTGAGGAAGGGGGTGATGGTCTGTCAGGAAGACCTGGGGTGTCCGAGACAGTGGGTTCGCAGGTGGAGAGGGAGCCCAGGGGGGCAGAAGGGGTATGGAGATCTCAGAGGATTAGGCGCCCCCCAGAGCGGTTGACATATGTGGTACCCGGAGAACCGAGTGTGATTTCTACTGCTCTGGGTAGTTATGTCACTGCTTTCTGCACCTGGGTTGGGTTTTGGGTGTTGCAAGAAGCTTTGGGGAACTCTAGTAATGCCATGAGGGCATGACATTTGCTGGTGGGGAGAGAATGTACAATGTCCTGTGTATGTTACTAAAAAGGGCTTCTTTGGTTTGTTACGAGTAGGAATGCTTCTTCGTCTGTTAAATGTTTCTCTTGCCGTTGTTTCACTTTAGAATGGCTGATATGGTAATTGTATTCACTTGTTAATCAATGGGGAATGTTATTGTGTTTTGTGAGGCTGGGACCTTGGGGGAGGGGTTGCGCGGGCTTGGAGAGTCCGGAGGGAGACGCCGAGGAAGGAGGACGTGCGCTCGGGAGACCACCGGGGAGTCCGAAGTGGGAGTTTCGGGAGGACGACCACCTAGGAGTCGAATGGTTCGCTGGATGAGCTCCACCGATGTGCACTAATCTGACTGAACTTTGATAAGTTGAGGCATAAACTCGATTCTCACAGCACCTGCGTGAACGGGAGGCGGGGTTGGTGTGTGGCTGGATTTCTTTTTCCCCTAGACATATACAAGCCTGTTGGGTAAGTGTTACACACTTTTCAACGTTATCATGAAGAAGAGACGAGACGCTTACCTGGAAGAGCTACAATGGCGAGTACAGGGTAGTAAACCACTTGGAACGTCAGAAGCGCCACAGTGATGCGAGAATCCAACGGCAGCCATTCGTAATATTCAACAAGGTACTGATATGCCCAGAAAACATACTTCGCAATTCCCGTAGCATTGCGCGATGCATTTCGCACATTCTGATCCATTGCTGGGATAGTCCAGATTCCTGTTCGCGATCCAGCCTCTGTCTTCTCTCTCTCTGCGGTCGCTGGTTTCTGATAGCGGAGACTGGAGCTCTCACTGAAACGTCGATGTGAGGGATACCGTACATATAAGTAGAGCAGCAGCCACACACCGCGGTGACGTCGACAATTCCCATGGAGACACACTTAATTAGGTTCTACAGAATTACTGTTGCAATTATCTCTTTGCTTTCAGACCGGCAGAGCAGCGATACAAATGCAGATTGGAAGTGCATCTAAATATTCCAGCAGTCGGCTCCCCACAGATGGGTGTCGTGTCTGCAAATGGACACAAAATTGAGAAAGCTGTTGACACACAGCTGGAAACTGATATACAACCAGTCTGGAAACGTAGGTACGCGCAGCAAATAAAACAGCATAATAAAACAAACAATAACGATTGTATACACAGATTAAAAATAATTATTGCACAGATATTTGTTAAAAAATATATAGTTGCATAGAGTGGCATGCAAAGTGTCGGGCACCACTTGTTCTGTTACTGTGAATAGCTAAGCGAGTAAAAGATGATCTGATTTCCAAAGGGCATACAGATAAAGATGAGACATTTATTTAATATTTTAAACAAGATTACTTTTATTTATTTCCATCTTTTACAGTTTCAAAATAACAAAAAATGGAAAGGGCCGGAAGCAAAACTTTGGGCACCCTGCATGGTCAGTGCTTAATAATACACCCTTTGGCAAATATCACCGCTTGGAAACGCTTTCTGTAACCAGCTAATTGTCCTTCAATTCAGTTTGGGGCATTTTCGCCTGTTCTTCTTTGTAAAAGGCTTCTAGTTCTGTGAGGTTCTTGGGCCGTCTTGCATGCTCTGCTCTTTCGAGGTCTATGCGCTGATTTTCGATGATCTTTACATAGAACATAGAATAGTATAGCGCAGTAAGGCCATTCGGCCCACAATGTTGTACCGACCCTTAAACCCTGCTCCCCATATAAACACCCACCCCCCAGTAAACCCAACCTCCCATACAACTCCTCCATATAACTCTCTAGTAGTGTCTTAAAATTCACTAGTGTATCTCCCCCCACCACTGACTCGGGCAGTGCATTTCACGCACCAACCACTCTCTGATTAAAAAAATCCTTCCTCCATATCCCCCTTTATCTTCCCACTGTTATGCTACGGCAACAATGAATATAGAATCGAGACAGTTTTTTAAAAAACATTTTTTTTAATTAAGTACTGCTCAATAATAAAGAAAAGTAAACAAACGACTAACATAACCGGAAGTTGCCAGCGATACGGCACCTCGAACACATCTTAAAGAAATAAATGCAAAACTCATAATGTTAAAGTCCAAGTAATTCAGACAGTCATTTAGGAAAGACATCCCTAATGCAACGACTTCCTCGACGACGAGAGGTTACTGCTGATCCCAGTCGATATATGCTTCCCCGAAGGATTTACGACGAAATAAATAAAACGGCTTAAAGGAACTGACATTTCCCTGGCGATTAACACACTGCGCCCAATCCTTTCTGCTTTTCCAATGCAGGGGTTATCTCGGACGCAGGTTACTACTGCCTGAACGAGGATTCAGAAAGATCGATCTGTATTAACACCGAAGACACCAACTTTACTCTATCCTTCCGGTGTCCCGTACTTTGATAAATTCTTCACTCTCCGACTGGACTAAAACTGGCAGCGTTGTTGCGAAACTGCCAGTAATCATCTTCGAGACTTAAGATAGAAAGTAAAACACCACATTAAAACCAAACTGCATCATGAGACGAATTCGTAGCATAACCGAGCAACTGACGAATTGTACAACTAACTGCGCTGCGTCACAGCCTGGCTTTCCCGTTTTATACTTGATGGAACAGGCCATCACATGACCTCTAGCGGGAAAATTACATCATGTGACCTCACACTAGCGGGGAATTACATCACTCTACCATCACAAGACCATTATATCTTGTTCATCAGATACTCAATTATATCATGGTCATACGACCTTCACAAGACACCCACGGGGTATTGCCTTCATCAATCAATCGATCAAACATCAATCGTGGGGTTGCGTTTGAGAGTGGAGAGGTAATGTTACAGCTATATTGGCCCCTCGTGAGACACCACTTGGTGTACTGTTCTCTCTTCTGGTCCCTTCACTACAGGAATGATGTGGAAACTACAGAAAGGGTGCAAAGGAAATTTGGAAGTGTGTTTCCTGGATTGGGGAGAATGCCTTTTCTCCTTGGAGCGTAGGAGATTGAGTTGAGAATTTATAGAGCAGTATTAGATGATGAGAGGCATTTATCGTATCGGTAGTCAAAGGCTTTGTGCCGGGATTGAAATGGCTATCACGAGAGGGAATAGTTTTAAGCTGCTGGAAAGAGCTACAGAGCAGATGCCAGGTTACATTTTTCACGCAGAGATTGTGAGTGCGTGGAACAGGCAGCCGGTGACGGTGCGGAAGGCGGATACGATACGGTCGTTCAAGAGTCTCCTGGATAGACACATGGAGCTTTTAAAAAAAACAGAGAGTTATCGGTAACACTAGGTAATTTATAAAGTAAGTAGATGTTCGACACAGAATCGTGGTCGAAGGGTCCTGTGTTGTGTTGTATATTTTCAATGTTTCCATTATGGATAACTAATCTTTTCTGCTTGTAAAATGAGCATATCCTTCCATTTTCATCATAGGCACATAGGTCCTTCTCAAAAGTCTAACGTCCAGTCCAATCCCAATGGCTGGCGCAATGCTTCACGGTCTGAGCTACATTGCGAATGGGACAATTTACAATGATAAATTAATCTATCAATACGTAGGTGTTTGGTCTATGAAAGGTATCAGGCGTACGTCGCGGGCACCCGGGCGTTAACGCTTTACATAGCCACAGAGGAGGCTCCTTAAGAAGATAAAGATCTACGACGTTACAGGAAAGATGCTGGCATGCATAGAGGAATGGCTGACAGGAAGGAGGCAACGACTGCGAAGCAGGGGGAAATTGTGGTTGGCTGCCGGTGACGAGAGGTGTTCCTCATGGTTACTATAGGGACATCTACATTTTCACCTTGTTTGTCCGTGATTCCCATAATGGAATTAATGGCTTTGTGGAAAAGATTGCCTGAAGACATGAAGTTAGGTGCGAGTTCGGTAGGTAGTACTGAGGATGCAATGAGATTGCAGCGAAACTTTGACAAATTGGAAGAATGGTGGGAAAGTGGCAGATGGAATAGTGTGTTGCAAAATATATGATAAAGCATTCTGGTAAAAGGAACAATAAGGCAGACTATTATTTAAATGGAGAGAAGGTTCAAACATCAGAGGTGGAGATGGACTTGGGTTCCTCATGCAAGACTCCCAGAAGGTTAATCTACAGATTACACCTGTGGTAAAGAAGGCAAATGTAATGTTGTCACTTATTTCAAGTGAATAGAATATAATAGCAAGGAGTTAAGGTGGATGGTTTGCAAGACACAAGTCATGCCGTATTTGAGAATATTGACAGCAGTTTTGAGCCCCATATGTCTGATAGGATTTGTTGTCATTGGAGAGAGACCAGAGGAGGACCAGGACGATGATTCTGGGAATGAAGGTGTTAACATAAGGAGCGTTTGACAGCTTTGAGCCTGTACTCGCTGGATTTTAGAAGACTGCGGGAGGAGCTCGTTGATACCCACCGAATGTTGTAAGGACCTAATAGTGTCGATGTCGAGAGTATGTTTTCACTGTTGGAGGTACCCATCACTGGGGTACACAACCTCACAAAGGAGGAACGACCTTTCAGAACAGGCAGCAGTGTAGTCCAAGCCCGGGAAGATATTCAAGGCGGAAATCAACAAGTTCCTTGTAGATGCAGTCAGTAATGAGGAGGGTTTTACTCGTCATGGACTGGGATGAATTCACTTTATATCAAAAATAAATCCTAACAGCCAGTACAGAAATCCATCCCCTCGTTGCACTGGTACTGGTTGTATAACGATGTCCACAGTACGACCTCCGATGTTGCTCCAGCATCAGAAATTACTCCCCATTGATACACTACACTAGACAATCTGAAACAACACAACACTACTCTAGACTACCTGAAACAACACGAAACTACACTAGACTACCTGAAACAACACAAAACTACACAGGACTACCTGAAACGACACAAAACGACACCAGACTACCCGAAATGACACAAACTACACTAGACTACCCGAAACAACACAAAACTACACTTGACTACCTGAAACAACACAAAACTACACAGGACTACCTGAAACGACACAAAACGACACCAGACTACCCGAAATGACACAAACTACACTAGACTACCCGAAACAACACAAAACTACACTAGACTACCCGAAACAACACAAAACTACACTTGACTACCTGAAACAACACAAAACTACACTGGACTACCTGAAACAACACAAAACTACACTTGACTACCTGAAACAACACAAAACTACACTGGACTACCTGAAACGACACAAAACTACACTTGACTACCTGAAACAACGCAAAACTACACCAGACTACCCGAAACAACACAAAACTACACTAGACTACGTAAGACAACACAAAACTACACTAGACTACCTGAAACAACACAAAACTACACTGGACTACCTGAAACGACACAAAACTACACCAGACTACCCGAAATGACACAGACTACACTAGACAACCCGAAACAACACAAAACTACACTAGACTACCTGAAACAACACAAACCTACACTGGAATACCTGAAACGACACAAAACTACACCAGACTACCCGAAATGACACAAACTACACCAGACTACCCGAAACAACACAAAACTACACTAGACTACGTAAGACAACACAAAACTACACTAGACTCCCTGAAACAACACAAAACTACACTGGACTACCTGAAACGACACGAAACTACACCAGACTACCCGAAATGACACAAACTACACTAGAGTACACGAAACAATACAAAACTACACCAGACTGCCTGAAATGACACGAAACTACACCAGACTACGTGAAACAACACAAAACTGCACCGGACTACGTGAACAAGACAAACCTACACTATACTACCTGAAACAACACAAAACTACACTAGACTATGTGAAACAGCACAAAACTACATTAGACTTAGGCCTACACGGGGCTACATAAAGTGCACAAAACAGTGCAAGGCCGTACAATAAATAATAAGCAAGACAATAGGCACAGTAAAGGACAAACTACAATATATTAATAATATATTATGTAAATGGAAATGTAAACAATGTAAACAATTTTTCAGAAAGAATTGAGAAAGAAATGACCAAAAATTGCAAAGGGAGTGGAGTGGTGTTCAGATGATTGTGCGTGTGTGTGTGTGTATGTGTGTGTAATCTCAATAAAACATGGACCTTCGCAGCCCTTTCCTCACTAGCCACATTTACCACATACTCAATATACTCAATCTGATTGGACAGGTTGGACCTCGGCTGCACAAAGTGTGCAAAATTTATTTTATTTCCCAGAAGGCATTTCGATGGCAATTGCTGCTCCAGACGGAGGAAAGACGATTTTACGAGTCCGAGTTACTGAATTACTCTAGAGGTGACAGAGAGATTCCAAAGAACTCCGGATCAAGTGAAGATTTGCAGTCTGTCCACGGGAAGCATTCTTGCCAAAACATTCAATGGCTGCGGTTGTTGGAACTAAAAGCTCTCGCCAAAGGAAAGAGACCGAGTACATCGGGCGTTACGGAGGAGACTTCCCAGCCGCACAGAATACCGGCAGGTCACAACGGTCGCAGTGCGATGGTAATGTCAAAGCTTCGCATGCGTGCAGAGAGAGTATAGAGAAGATTTACCAGAATTTTACCTGGGTTTCAGCACCTAAGTTACAGGGAAATGTTGAAAAAGTCAGGTCTTTATTCTTTGGAGCGTAGAAGCTTGAAGGGGGGACTTGATAGAGGTATTTACAATTATGAGGGGGATAGACAGAGTGACGTGGATAGGCTTTTTTCCAGTGCGAGTAGGGGAGATTCAAAGAAGACAACATGATTTGAGAGTTAGGGTGCAAAAATTTAAGGGTAACACGAGGGGGAATTTCTTTACTCAGAGAGTGGTAGCTATGTGGAGCGAGCTTCCAGTAGAAGTGGTAGAGACAGGTTCGGTATTGTCATTTAAAGTGAAATTGGATAGGTAATGTACAGGAAATGAATGAAGGGTTATGGGCTGGGAGCGAACCAGTGGGATTAGGTGAAAGTAGGCGTTCGGCACGCACTAGAAGGGCCGAGTTGGCCTGTTTCCGTGCTGTAATTGTTATATGGTTATATGACTTTATAACAGTGGAAGAACGGACTTGGTGGAAATGAAGAAGGCATGAGAGGGAACTAATGAATAACGTGAACTGGAAGGAGGGCAATGGAGGCAGATTGGGAAGACGTCCCCGTTCGTAGTACTACATGGAGTGGGGGCGGGCGGCAGTTAATCGGGGGCATCCAGAGCCCCAATGGAACCGCACATGCCAGTGAGGAATTGGGATATATCGTGGAGGTATGGGAGAAGTGTCACCGAAATTTAATGCGGTCTTGACAACGCCGAGTGAACTTTGCCATGAGACTGAAGGGTGATTTCACCGTCTCCTTCAGCTGCACCCTGAACCTGGCCTGGACCACGGCGTAAAGGGCCGTGTTGGTGCAGCAGCTGAGCAGTTGCAGTGTGTAGCCCAGCTCTCGCAGAGAACTCGGAGGCAGCACGTTAATGTAAATATACAGGCTCTCCCATACGGAAGACACAGTCAGCAGCGCCCACAGCAGGATGAAATTTCCGGACATCACCAGCAGTAACAGGAGGGATTGCCTGCGGTTCATCATCTCAGGGTCGACGAGCGCCTCGCCATCGCGAGAGCCACGGAGTCTCCTCCGGGCTCGGCTGGCCAATAAGACGTGCCTGATGGTTAAACTGTTGAACAGCAGAACGAGGACAAAGGGGAGCATTGGGGTGAGGAGGGAATGAATCAGTTCAAATGTTTTCTCCTGTGATTTGAAAAAACGATCAGAACGGATACAGAGCACTGTCGACAGTATCAACGCATATGTCCCATCGAGATAAAAGTACCAGAAAATGTTCTTTACGCAGCTCAGCACAGTCACTGTCCCCAGAACCAAGGCGGCCGCTCTCCCGGTGCAGTACTTTTGTTTCAACTTCTGTGAACAAATGGCGACAAATCGATCAAAGGTGAAAGCGACGGTGAACCAGACAGAACAGTCCGTGACGCCGTAGGACACGACGGCGTGGATATTACACACGGGAACACGATACGAAAAGCGTAAAAACTCTCCTGGCACGTAGCTCCACGGAATCTTGCTCAATACCAGATTAAAGAGAACGACCAGCTGATCCGCTGCTACCATGGCAACCAGGTACCTTGTGACGCCTTTGGACAGACCGCACTTTCCCCGCGAGAGGATGACTATTGTCAACACGTTCACTGTGCGAAGGGAGATGAAGACCATTAACACACATTTGTATGGAAATATTCTCTGAAAACAATGACTTTGATCGATAACGCTTCCGAGTGCAGAGACGGATATGAAGTCAATGTATCTATTAAGGAGATTATCGGAAACCGTTATTGAATCGGCAATGATTATATTGTAACTGCTGAAGTTCAGGAGAATGAGGGGAATCTCATTGAAACTATCTAATATTGGAAGTCCGAGATACATGAAGAGGTAGCTTCTGTAGTTGGGGAGTCTGCAGCTGAAGACGAGGTTTCATAATAGAAAGACATCCCGTTGGAACAGAGATGGGTAGAAATTTCTTCAGACCGGGATAGGTGAATGTGTGGAATTCATCGCCACCGACGGCTCTTGGGGGAGAGGGGGCAGTTTAGTGGAACAATTGGCTGAGGAGAGTGATGTTGTCTTGAATCATCCGGGCGCCGATGGGTACAAGACTGGGTGGTTGAGAGCGACAAAGAATCAGGTTCGATGGACAGGCGGAGAGGGCTGGGTGCTCGAAGGGCCGGATTCAGTTCCTGATCCTGATGGGCCAGTCAGTGATAGCAACAGGTGGATGGAATGTATTCTGATCTTCGGCACCAGCAGTGGGATTTGCTCATGGGAAGTTTTGAGGGAATAAAACGAAATAATTAACGTACCATGTATGACGGTGACAGAATTTCAACTCTCCTCAAGTGTCAACACCAGATAAAATAAGAACATTATTGATAGGAGCTGGAATAGTCCATCTGTTCGGACTCGTATGCTCCGGCAGTGAAGATGGTCATGGCTGATCTGACAATGGAATCATCGCCGCATGCTAACCTTTTCCACATAGCTCTTAATTCCTCTACTATGCAAAAAAAAAAGCAGCTATGGCAGCCAGTCTTAAATATATTCATTGAGGCAGCCGCCATTGCTTCTTTGAGCAGAGAGTTCCACAGATTCACTACCCTCTGAGAGCTCTGAGGAAAGAAGTCCTCCTCGTCGCAGTCCTAAATTTACTCCGCAGCATCCTCAGGCTATGATCCGTATCTCTGGTCTCACATACCAGCAGATACAACTTGCTGCCACTATTCTATCTATTCATTTCATGATTTTATATGTTGATCGAAGTTTTCCTCTCATTCTTCTGAGCTCCGGCGAGTACGATCCCAGTCGACTCAATTAATCGTCATGGTCGATCCACCTCATCTCTGGAATCAGCTGGTGAACCGCCTACACAGACAGTTTATCAATCCTCAAGTCGGGAGACCAGAACTGCCCAGTACTCCGGATGCCGCCGCACTAGTACCTTGTGCAGTTGCAGCATGACCACCCTGCTCTTAAATTCAATCCCTCTGACAACAAAGGCGAACATCCCATTTGTCGTCTTGATAGGCTGCTGCACCTGCAAACCAACCTTTTGTGTTTCATACACAAGCACGCCAATGTCCCTCCGCACAGCAGCATACTGCGATAGTTTACCACTTAACGAATATTCTGTCCTTCCATTTTCTCTTCCCAAGTGGATGACCTCGCATTTACCAACATTTCACTCCATCTGCCTGACGCTGGTACATTCGGTGAGCACATTAATATCCCTCTGCATGCTATCAGTTTCCTCCGCACTCTTTCTGTTGGTGATAGATCATGGAAACTGCCCTCATGCATTTTAACTGGTGAGATGATGGTGGGAGTTATTTATTTGTTTAATTCCGTTAACACCATATTCTGCCATCATATTTGACCAAACAAAATGAACGACCTGATATGTATCTATGTTGATCTTCACCTGCCGCTTCGTAGCGCAATTTCGCACCCTATCAAAATCCCGCTGAAACCTCTGAGAGCCCTCCCCACCTATTGTATAATCGGCAAATTGACAAACATATCGCTCCACTTCCTCATCCAGATTATTTATAAAAGTCACGGCGAATAGGGGTGCAAGAGGCACTGCTCAACAATGCAGAATATGACAGTCTACAACACCACGTTGCTTCTGTGGGCAAGCCATTTTTGGCTCTACATAGCAATGTCCCCGAGGATCACGTGCCTCCTTACTTTCACAGTAAGATTTGCATGGGGTACTTACTCAAATCCATTCAGCCGATGTTACCTTAAGTGATATCGGCTGGAAAGACCTGTCTTGCAATTAGCGAGTCGTTAGAGGACAGGGATGAACGAGAAGCTGACTTAAACGTTTCAACGTATTCATGAGGAAGAGACGAGATACTTACCAGGAAGAGCTACAATGGCGAGTACAGGGTAGTAAACCACTTGGAATGTCACAAGCGCCATAGTGATTCGATAGTCTAACGTTTGCCCTTCGGAATATTCAACAAGATATTGAAACGCCCAGAAAACATTCTTCGCAATTCCCGTAGCATTGCGCGATTCATTTCGCGCATTATGATCCATTGCTGGGATAGTCCAGACTCCTGTTCCCGATCCAGCCTCTGTCTTCTCTCTGTCTGCAGCCGCTGGTCTCTGATAGCGCAGACAGGCGGCTCTCACTGAAACTATCGTTGTGATGGATACCTTACATATTAATAGAGCAGCAGCCACATACCGCGATGACGTCAACAATCTCCACGGAGACACACTTAATTAGGTTCTACAGAACTACAGTTGCAATTAACCCTTTGTTTTCAGACCGTCAGAGAAGTGATACAACTGCACACTGGAAGTGTATCTAATTATCCCAGCAGTCGGCTGTCCACGGGTGCGTGTCGTGTTTGTAAATGGACATAAATTCGAGAAACCTATTGAGACACAGCTGGACACTGATATACAACCGGTCTGGAAAGGAAGGTACACGCAACAAATAAAAAAATAATGAAGCAAACAACAATGATGATATGCACAGATTAAAAAAATAATTATTGCAGAGATAGTTCTTACAAATTATAGTTGCATTAAATGGCATGCGAAGGTATGGGCACACCTGATCAATATTTCTGTTACCGTGAAAAACTTAGCGAGTAAAAGATGATCTGATTTCCAAAAGACATAAAGTTGAAGATGACACATTTCTTTAATATTTTAAGCAAGATTACTTCTTTTTTTATTTTCATCTTTTACAGTTTAAAATTAACAGAAAAGGGAAAGAGCCGGAAGCAAATGTTTGGGCACCCTCCATGGTCAGTACTTAGTAACACCCTGTTTGGCAGCTGCCCCAGATTGTAAACGCTTTCTGTTCTCAGCTAACTGTCTTTAATTCTGTTGGGAGATTTTCACCTATTCTTCCTTGTAAAAGGCTTCTAGTTCCTGTGAGAATCTTGTGCGCCCTTGCATGCACTGGGCTTTTGAGGTCTATCCTCTGATTTTCGATTTTGTGTACACGAGAACATAGAACATAAAATAGTACAGCACAGTTCAGGCCGTTCGGCCCACAATGTTGTATCGACCCTAAAAACCTGCTCCACATATAATCTCCCCAGCCTTAAACCCTGCGACCCACATATCTCCACCATATACGTGTCTTGTAGTATCTTAAATATCACTAGTGTATCTGCCTCCACCACTGACTCAGGCAGTGGCATTCCACGCACCAACCACTCTCTGAGTAAAAAAAAAAAACTTCCTCTAAGATCCCCCTTGAACTTTCCTCCCCTGACCTTAAATCCAATTCCTCTTGTATTGGAGCAGTGGTGCCGCGGGGAAGATGCGCTTGCTGTCCACTCTGTCTATTCCTCTTAAAATCTTGTACACCTCTATCATGTCTCTTTCTCATCCTCCTTCTTTCCAAAGAGTAAGGCTCTAGCTCCCTTAATCTCTGATCAATACATACTGTATAAACAAGCGAGCATCCTGGTAAATCACTTCTGTACCCTTTACAATGCTTCCACATCCTTCTAATGGTGAGGCGACCAGAACTGGACAGTATGGCCTAATTAGAATTTTCATCATTACTTCGCGATCTTAAACTCTATCCCTCCACACACACACAAAGAGATCTATGTATGTATGTATGCATTTTTGTGTTATTTATCTATCTACGGATGTTCCTGAATCATTCCAAATGCTTCTGTAGTTTTTCTCTGCATCCCTGACTCACATGCAGAAAGTGTGTGAATGGCACAGGGATTTCGTGGTGAGCGGATGACGAATCTATGGTGATACATCGGCTATGAGAAACTCCTTGCCTTTCCTGGTTAGAAGCGAAACGAGCAATATTGCTGACCCAGGGTGGTAGCTATCGCTTCTCGAAATGGAACACGGCGAAAAGGCAGAAGGAATTGCGATTTGCTATGCATGCATTTATGTATTTCTCTCTCTCTCTCTCTCTCTCTCTCCTCTCTTCTCTCTCCTCTCTCTCTCTCTCATCTCTCTCTCTCTCTCTCTCTCTCTCTCTCTCTCTCTCTCTCTCATCTCTCTCTCTCTCTCTCTCTCTCTCTCTCTCTCTCTCTCTCTCTCTCTCTCTCTCTCTCTCTCTCTCTCTCTCACTGAATTATGCTGAATTATCCGTGATGCATTTGTGTGTGAGTACTGATTCACTGACTCTGGACCCGCAGACTGAAAGCGTGTGAAAGTCACAGGGAATTTCGTGGCGAGTCGATGCAGAAAGTTGTGGTTATACGGAAAACACAGAACGTCGCTTGTCTCCTGGTAGAAAAGAAGCGAAAGATCAGCAGCAGCTCAATATGCTCCTGCCTCGGTTTGTGCAATCGCTCCTCTAGACGGAATACCGCGAAGGATGAGAAGAAGTAGAGAGGTCTGCAGATGTGATAATAAAGGACAACACAACATACACTCAGTGGCCTCATTATCAGCTACAGCTACGCACTGACTACACAGATATCTCGCTCTCTCCGTTGACAACCCGCTCTAACATCCATGACGCCGTCAATCATTGTGTCGTTTTCAAACTTACAGACCCATCTGTCCACGTTTTCATTCAGGTTACCCAGATGGCGTGGCCACTTTATGAAACAGTTCTACATCAGCTCGTTGATGCAAATATCTCACCAGCCAATCGTGTTACAGCAAGACTATGCATAAGAGCATGCAGAATTGGTCAAGAGGTTCCGTTGCTGTTCAGTCCAAACGTCAGAATAGGGATGAAGTGTAATCTTAATATACCTTGACTGCAAAATGCTTATTGCTGCCAAACCGGGAGAGTTTGCCTATCACAGAAACGACTGAAATCCTGGGATATTCACACACAACGTTCTCTCGTGTTTATAGAGAGTGGAGCGAAAAACTGTTGTGGTAATTTGTGGCTTTTTCATAGACTCTGGCCGAGGTTAGAGGAGAACGGTCAGACTCTTTCAAGCTGAGAGGGAAGGCGGCAGTAATTCAAGAAACCATGTGTTACAACAGTGGTGTGCAGAGGAGCATCTCTAAATGCACAATATGTTGAACCTCGAAGCGGATGGGCTGCAATAGCAGAGGACCACGAACATACAGTGAGTGGTCACTTTATTAGGTACAGAAGGTCACCAAGTGGATGTTCTCCCCATTAATTACATAACTATACAAGACAGAGATGTATGTGCGAGATATTAGCATTGGTACAGATGCATCCATTGAGCAAACCTTTACAGGATCCACCGGTAGACACGTCTGCGCGTTGCTGTGTGCCGTTCGAGTCGGACAATGTGCAGCGATTTACAGTGTAGTGCTGCCCTCACGTGGCGAGAGCCGGTTCTGCACCTCTTGGTAAATAGGTGGAAGGATCTCATCAGGACTGAGAGTGAAAAGTGGACGGGGTGGGAGGGAGGACGATGCCTGATTTAAAAGTTGTGGATGGGTAAAAGGCCAGCTGGAAGGTGATAGGTGAAGACAGGTGGAAAGCAAATGTGAAGGGGTGGAGTATGAAGAATATGATAGGAGAGGAGTTATTTTCACTGCCCGCAGCTTCTGGAGTGATGGTCGACACCGACCAACTGGATTTCTTTTCTGTTCCGACAGTTTGCTGTAGTTTCGTATGTGCTCCACCCACCGGACAGCAATGGCTGAAGCGAGAATGCTCTCTATGATGCCTGAGTACAATCACACCAGAATGTTATGGGGTAGAACGAATTTTCCAAACATCCGAAAATATCGACGGCGAAGGTCAGTGTGTCAGGCAGCCGCTGTGGACCTGACTTGTTCTCACCTGTAACAAGATGCAGAGTCTCTCATGCCGGTCAATCATAACATTATGGCAGTGATGAAGAATTAAAACACATCGTTAACATTTCAAAGCTATGGAGAAAAAAGATAGTGAAGGTGACTGAAGTTGACTGTGTGGTCAACTGTCCTCAGTGATGTAACATACGACCGTAAAAACGGCCACTCCAGTGCTGGATCACAGCAGGATTAAGCAGTCATTGGGACTTTTGAGTGTTTTGACGCTTCCGCCGGAGTCATTGATACGTTGTTTGCTCTGCTGACGTGAAGACTTGTTCGTGAGAGACGGTTCCAAGATCTCCTCAGCTGTGTGCACGTGTCTTGCCTCTAAACTGTACAGCAGTTACACTATCAAGTAAATTGCTTCCCTTTGCTATATCGGAGGTTACTGGAGCCGTTCGAGACAGAGAGTGGGGGTCAAAGACTATGCAGTACTGCCTCCTAGTATTGCAGCAGGGACTCTGGACCTGCCTGCAATGAGCCGGAGGTTTTTTTTTAGCGGTCAACTCGTCATCTGGAGTTCTGTGCGCTACTACAAAACGCAGTAGTAGACGGCGGAGTGGGAGGCCGCCGCCCGGCTCAGTTCCAGTGTAAACAGTGTGCCGTTGGGTTTTGTCGCCGTGAAGGAGTCGGATGTGCAGTTCGTAACCGAACCTTTCCCAAACGAATTGAAGAGAGCATCCATGGCCCGATCGGATCGCTGTCTGTACCAAAATATAGCTGGATAGCCAGGATTTAGCAGCGTGAACGAGATGCTGGCCGACTCTCCCCTCTCCGACTGACAGGAAGGACGGCGGCTGCTGTACGTACGCGGCCAGAATCCCCGTAAGACAGATATTCAATTAAACTCTAATTTCTCTCAGTGATCAACCAGATATTGGTCAAAATGTAGAAAAAGGAAGGAATCTGCGTGTCTGAAATTCACCGGCCACCCTCAGCAAAACCCACGCAGGAGTGAGTAACGTGCGAGAAATGTCACAGTCGTGACCGGGGAGCCGTGGACCACATCAGCTGCCATTGGATCAGAAATGGGAAATGAACAGGACTATCAGGTAGCTAACTAGAAATTGATCCGTATTTATTGATTAGGCCCCCAGTACAGCGTTGAAATAGATGTCCCATCTTCCAAGTTCAATCCGTCACCTGAGAGGACATCAAACCAAAGCGCCGGCAAACATCGATGGTCTGATCTGGAATATTGGATCATGAGGTCGGGACGCGGTTTCAAATTTTATACCCTCCACCAATCTAAACCAATGTGAATGCAGCACTGCATAAGGCGAACAAGAATACCACACCGCTTTCCGCGGATCGATGATGTTTGACTTACTTGGAATCAACGGCTGAATCAGGAGGACGCAATGCGTTCCACGAGCCATCATCTACCCAATGGAGATACCGGCTCACTTTGGCATCGAGTGCAGCGCAATGCCGGTATTCAGAAGAAACGAGTTGTCTCTCATCTGATTACCAGAATCTCATTGGCCCTTCGTCAACGGTGTCACTTCCTGCGCATCGTACCATGAACGTCCTTACAATTCTAAAACCGAAAGGAGAGCGAAAGTGGAAGCATAGTTGATGTTGAACGAGAGGTTCAGTAAGTGTTTTACCAACATACATAGGAAAAACACTTACTTTTATTGCAACTACCACTGATAAAAAGCCAATTATAAGCTGCCATGCGAAGCATAAAAACGTATAGAAATATGACAGACGAAGCAGGTGGGTTCAAGGGATGGAGAAAAAACAAGCTGACGAGAGGACACAACGTTACAAAATGTGGAGGAGGGCGGTGCACAGTTGCACCACCCAGTTCTCGCACCTACTTCTCGCTACCATGTCCCCCTTGTCCTCGCCTGTCATCCACCCAGCTTCCGGATCCAGCATATTATCCTCCGCAACTTCCGCCACCATCAACAGGACCACACCACTAAGGGCATCTTTCCCTCTCTACCCCTCTCTGCTTTTCACAGGGATCGTTCCTTCCGTGACTGCCTGGCCCACACACTCCCTCCCCACAGATCTCCCACCTGGCACTTTCCCTGCAAGCGTAAGTGCTACACCTGTCCCTACACCTCCTCTCTTGCCAACATTCAGGGCTCCAAACAGTCCTTCCAGGTGAGCAACACTTCACTTGTGAGTCTGTTGGGGTAATCTATTGCATCCGGTGCTTCCGGTGCGGCCTCCTCTACATCGGCGAGACCCGACGCAGTTTGGGGCGACAGCTTCGTCAAGCTTCGTCAAGCATCTTCGTCCGCCACAACCAGACAGAATCTCCCGGTTGACACTCACGTCAACTTTTCCTTCACATTCCCATTCGGATATGTCCATATAGAGGCTCCTCAACTGCCATGATGAGGCCAAACTTCGGTTGGAGCAACAACATCTCATATACCGTCTGGGTAGTCTCCAGCCCCTTGGTATGAACAACGAATTCTCCAACTTCCCTCCCTCTCCCTTCTCCCATCCCAACTTCATTCTGTCTCCTCCTCTAGCTGCTATCACCTCTCATGACTCTGCCTTCTTCTACTACTCCCTATAGTGCTTTCCCTTTAGATTCCTTCTTCACTCTCCTGCCTATCCCCTCCCTGCTTCCCCTCCCCCACCCCCTTGATCTTTCCTCTGATTGTTTTTCCACCCTCCCCTCACCTTCTTATAGGGCCCCTGCCCTCCTTCTTTAGTTCTGACGAGGTCTCGACCCAAAACGTTGACTGCTCATTTCAACGGATGCTGCCCGACCTGCTGAGTTCATCCAGCTTTTTTTAAGTCTTGATTTGACCACAGCATCGGCAGTGCACTTTGTGTTTACTAGTACACCAGATCCGTCTGCTCCTCGACTCTCCCCACCATTCACAGAATTTCTCGCACCCTTTTCAACAGAGACCACTCTGTTACTCAACATTCCCCACCATTTACGGTAATTTATCAAAACCTAATGTCCCGAGGTCACTTTGTTCCCGAACCGCCCAGTATTCCTCGTATATTGTGTTTCCACTAATAGGAAAATTTATGTTGGAGGACTGAACAGTATTGGCGCACCTCAAAGTTTCCGATACGTTGAGTGTACTGAAGGTCCCGGACCGAAGATATGTGGGAGGACCTCACATAACAATGAACAGTGGAGTGCGGATTGTCTTCACACAGCTGACTGCCTCACGAGAGGAGTGAAATTAAAAGCTACGGTGTGATGGCATCGTCCCTTATTTCACTGATTCCACTACACGTCTGAATGATAGACCCACCTCCCACCATGAGATTGACAGGAGTCATTTTTCCGGTTTTGCTGAAGAACGAGTTGCTTTGCGGTCTCGACGCAGTAAAACCGACGATCAATTTCTCTGGTAGCACTGAATTAACTCTGTTCGGGTGAAACATGTACTCCGGAGGGGTTCCCGGGTATTGTCGGTACCAGTACAACCAGTTAGTAGCACTGATACGACCCTGTACTGTGCACCGCAGGGTCACATTCCTGCCGGGGGGTCCGGAGAAAGCCGGAGTCTGGTGGATCGTCACCGAGGTCGCTTCTGGACAAAAGAGACGGGGGAGGCAAAATGCGGTGATTGAACACTGGGACCCGGCTCAGTTGAGAAGGGGAGAAAGAGGGTGTTTCGACCAATGGAAAACACGGATTAAATGCGGTGGATTTAATGGATGGCGAATTGAGATGGAGACAGTTTCTATATAGTCTGATCATCGGAGGGATGATTTACCTGAGCATAAAAAAAAAGTCCGGGTGCAAAAATATGTGTGTAGAATCGGTTCAGCCATTTTACTGCCAAACAACAGAAATACATGACAAGCGCAGCTGCGGATATCTCGCCCTTTATTTCTCTCAGTGGCGCAACGCAGCGCCACCTGTCGGACAGGCTCACACCCACGCTCAGACTGACATCAAGACGGTGAGGTTCAGCTCCGCCTTCTGACCCAGTCGCTGTGATCACTCCAGGCACAGAAGTACACGGCTGACGAATTCGCCTCCAAGCCGACGGAGCTCAGCCTGAAGATGTAGCTGCTCGGCCTCTCTGCGGTAAAGCCGTACAGCGACCCTTTTGGTTCCACGATGCCGGCATATGTCGAGTAGAACAAGTTCTCCAACCCCTGTCCCAGGTATTGTCTGTGCCAGAAAATCGTGTCAGCCGAGTCGCTACTCCCCTCGACAGTACAGTTCACCGTCACAGCCCGGCCGGTAGGACTGGAGAAAGCTGGAATCTGTGGATCGTCACCGGGTCACATCTGAGCAAGAGAATGGGAGTGAAGGAGGTGAGTATGCGAACGGCGAGAACGGCAGTGTACACAAGGGTGAGGATTGACGTTGGGGTATTTTCGGGTGGCGGGCGGTACGGATAGGTTTCGATAAAGAAAGATCAGTGAGAATGGAAATGTGCGGAGAAAAGCGCAGAACGAGACAGAAAGGCACAGGACCAGAGGAACTGAGGATTACCCGTGGGAAAAGAACGGAAAAAGTATCAGAAAATTTCCCTCACAGTGGAAGGAGACGATCAGTTGGAGAAACAGCAACATCTTCCCGGGAGGATTATTCCGTCCCAAGTGAAAGTGTTGTGTTCAGGAGCAATGAATCCGCTCACTTCAGTCCCCGCTTGAGATGTAACTTAATGACCTGAATGGTGATTGGCGAGAAGGATCGCCACGCCCCCTGCATCCCCCGGGCAATCTGAATCGACGCATGCGCAGTTATAGTCTGCAGAATCATCATTGTCCCTTCTTGACTTACCACCTCCCTTTCACATCGATAGACAAGTGGTAAACACAAAGTATTCAGCAGATGCGGTGGTCAATTAACGCATACATACAAGCTGGAGCTTGGATGTGTTGATAGACGTGGTGATTGCTTCGGCGCATACTCTTCTTCCTTCTCTCTCTCTCTCTCTCTCTCTCTTCTCTTCTCTCTCTCTCTCTCTCTCTCTCTCTCTCCTCTCTCTCTCCTCTCTCCTCTCTCTCCTCTCTCTCTCTCCTCTCTCTCTCTCTCTCTCTCGATCCATCTGCCTGTTCCCGTCTGTCTGTCTATCCATCTATCCAACCTTCTATGTATGCATGTCTGTATGAATCGATCGATCTCTCTCCCAATCATTTATCTAAATATAGTTCTACTTTCCGTTTATCGGTTGAGATCTCACTGGTATCTGTTCCGGGGAAGGTCCGACCTGTATAAACGGGACGAGCTGCATCGGGAGTGCGAGGGTAAACAAATACCCTTCCTGGCAGGTTTGCTAGAGTTGATCAGGAGGGTTTAAATTAATTATTAAGATACTTCTCAATATTTTAGAGAAATACTAATAGCTTGTTTTTACTATTGCCAGAAGCACAGTAAAGATTAGCAATGTTTTGAACGCCATCGCTGCAAATAATTTAATCACTTCAATTGTAAATGTTGCTGTGGCTGAAAGAGGCTTGCCAAATGTCCTCAGATCAGTGAGAAATTGGAGGCGCTTTCTGTATTTTTGTGAAGTGTTTCTGATTAATCGAGGCATCCCTTGCCTTTTTCTCCTGATCTGATTTCCTGATATTCGGTTTTGGGTTGTGCGGATGGGAAGATTCAAAAGCCCAATTGTAATGTCACACTGGCCGAGACTTGAAAGTGAAGCTAAATGTGCAGCGACCCCTAGTGGTTGGGGACAGCGGGTTCTGAGCCTTCAGCGATTGTGCTGAATAGTTTTTGTCAGGGGCGGCTCGACTTCTCAACCTCTGTGCGCTACTACAGGCGCAGAAATAGACGGCCGTGTGAGAGTGGGAGGCATTCTTTAGTTCCAGCTGAAAGAAAGTGCTGCTGGGTCTTGTTGCCGCGTAGGATTCCGACGTGTAAATGTTGACAAAATCCTTTCCTGTTGAATAAAAAAGAGCTTCCATTGCCCCGTCCGGTCGCTGTCTGTACCAATACATATAAGTATAGTCCGAATTCAGCAGCGTGCATTGGACGGTGCTTGACTCTCCCAATCCAACTGACAGAGAAGGGGGAAAACTGCTCCACGTACACGGCCAGCATCCCTGCAAGAGATAAATTCCATTAGAGACTAATTTCTCTCAGAGATGACTGGCCGTTCTCTGAACCTGAGCTACCTTCCCGGGAAAACATTGTTTATTCTGACTTACGCGGGATCAATGCCAGGATCAGCGGAAGACAATATGTTCCCCGCATCATCACTTGCAGAGTAGACTCTGGCGGGCTTTCGGATGGAGTGTCCGATCAAGACCGCTTTCTGAAGAAGTATACTGCGTTGCTCGAAATAATTGCTGGTGCTTATTGGCCCTATGACGTTTGTCACTTCCTGTGTAATTAGTGGGCGGTACATTTTTCTTTCGTCGTCAGTAGAAATCCGAGGAGAGTGGAGGTCGCAGTTTCCGCAATGTCGCTTCATTAAGGAAACTTAACTACAGGACTAGACACACACACACACACACACACACACCACACACTCACACACGCGCACACACGCAAATCGAAGTATCTATCTATCTATCTATCTATCTATCTATCTATCTATCTATCGACGAATCTTCCTGAATTATTCGAAATGCTTCTGTATGTTTCACGGTCACTGACTCAGATGCTGAAAGCGCGTGAACTCCACAGGGATTCGTGGTGGGTGAATGAAGAAGCTGTGGAGATGCATCAGCTTGGGAAAACTCCTCGCCGTTCCTGGTTGGAACAGAAACTAACAATATTTCTGAGCCAGGGTTGGGTCTATCCTTCTTGGAATGAAGGAACTACAAACTTGCTGCTTATGTATCTTTATATGCATGTAATTGTCTGTCTATCTCTCTGTCTGTCTGTCTATCTGTATGTCTGTCTGTCTGTGTCTGTCTGTCTGTCTGTCTATCTATCTATCATCTATCTATCTATCTATCTATCTATCTATCTATCTATCTATCTACCCTATCTACCTATCTTACTGAATTATGTGGAATTATCCATAATGTATTTGTGTGTGTCCAATGATTCACTGACTCTGGACCCGCAGACAGAAAGCGCGTGAAAGGCACGGGGATTTCGTGGCGAGTCGATGCAGAAGTTGTGGTTATACGGCAAACACAGAACTTCGCTTGTCTCCTGGTAGGAATAGAAGCGAAAGATTAGTAGCAGCTCAATATGGCTCCTGCCTCGGTTTGTGCAATCGCTCACTAGACGGAATACTGTGAAAGGTGAGAAGGAGAAGCGAAGGTCTGCAGAGGAGATAATAAAGACAACAGAACATACACTCAGCGGCCTCATTATCAGCTACAGATCCGCACTGACTACACAAATATCCCGCTGTCTCCGTTGACAACCTGCTCTAAATC